>NW_007578010.1:408687-409643 GCF_000690725.1 Stegastes partitus | reverse complement strand
CACATCCCAGTAGAGCATGTTCACCTTACAGTCTAAAAAAAACTAAGTAAACAACAAACACTGTCAGCTGACTCACTGTTAATGCTGAAGAATGATGTTCAATAATAATGATGCTCTTCCATTAAGACGGCTTATCAGAGCCACATCACATGATATTTTTAGCTCAAATGGAAAAACATACTGTGCTGGCTGCAAGCAAATAGTCTCAGCCAGTGTGCACAAATACGTCAACCAATGCCCAGATAGACAGGTCTCCCATTTGGTAACCATCTTGGTAGCACCAGGGCAGGTATTTTGTGATCACAAGACCAGCCTACTATCTAAGTGAGTTTTGAAAGAACTGCAAGTGCAATCGCAGTGGTCACTGGAACATAACAGCTGTGCCAAATCTGCTGACTCTAAATAAAAGAGGACATCTGAAAAGGTGGGGCTAAGCTGTAATTGATGAGTTGCTAATATATCACTGTGTGTTTGGTGTCCTTCAGTTCTCAGTCAGATTCAGCTCTCGCTCATTACATCTGGGTAAAAGGCAAAATGGAAGTGACCAAACTTGATTGTTATGTGTCCACAGTACAAGAGGCTGAGTTTCAGGACCAGACTTCTAGGACCCTTTCTTTTTTGTTTTTTGTGACAGCACCACCTACTAAATTGGATGGTCACTAAAGCTTGTGTTTCTAGGTTTGAAATATTACTTTCTGCCCAAATAACTATGGTTTCAAAGATTTCCTCCACCCAAATAGTACTTTAACTAAGAACTATTGGTGTTTAAAGTTTATTTTAGTGCCTGAAGACTATCAGACTTTTTGCTTCCATGTTGGCAAGTTAACAATGATTTTTCTGTTCAGCTCAAGACATTGAAGATTTTTAGTGTTAAACAAATCAAACCTGATTCCCATCAGTACTCACGCTGTGATCGGCGTCCATCCTGGCCAGAAAGGCTTCAATTTATGTTACAT
>NW_007578010.1:344052-407360 GCF_000690725.1 Stegastes partitus | reverse complement strand
AGACAGCAGTGAGGACTGAGGACACCGTGCACAAACAATACCGTGACAAAACCGACTCACCGGATCAGTTGGTGAAGTCCTCCGTTGGGTCTTTGGTTTCCAAACTAGCGCTTAGCTCCAGGGCACGAATTGTTATTGTTTTTGTTTTACTTATTTTTGGGCCACACATACTTTCACCTACACACTTACAAAATAAAACAAAAAACATAACAACAACAACTTTGACAAAAGGGCACTTTGGGCATCAAGGGGCAAAGGGGCAGGTGCTCCAGCCTCCCCTGCATGTGCCTGTTAATAAGCCAACCACAAACTAATGGCTGAACTGTCTGGTTAAAAAGAAAAAAAAAGGGTTTTGAAAAATTAAGGTGACTTTTAATCAATTAAATCAATTGTGTCAGTTCAACAACACCATTGGCTGAATGTTTCCCAGGCCAACTTCAACTGAGCATACAATTGGCTTCTGGAAGAAAGGGGCGGGACATGTGTCAAACAACCAATCACTGGAATTACAAAATTCTCCCATAGATTTGTATTGGGGATTTTTCAATCTAGTCCCAGTTTCACAGATAGATAGATAGATAGATAGATAGATAGATAGATAGATAGATAGATAGATAGCCTTGGGGAAATTCAACATTTCTGATGGTAAACCCTCACAGACTCAACTGACATAACTGTAGTGTTTGAGTATGGAAGTTTGTAAAGGCTCAACATAGTAAAAGGGAAGAATGGGACAGACTACAATAACAGAACGCATTGTTTGGAAACCAAACATTGTCATTTTACATTTTTTTTACTCATATTTCATTCACAGTTTGAATGAAATCGCCAAGAAAGCCATGAATATTTGTAAATCCTAACCTAAACTCTACAAATGTGCAGTTAGTTACCACAGCATCGAGAAGTCTTGTTGTAATAAACGTAATAAACTCTAGAAAAACCTCTTAGAAAAGTTTGCATGTATGCTGACTCACAGAAAGGATGCATAACAGCGTTGAAAAGTCCACATCTTACCTTGACGATTTGACAGCGGGACAGTCTTGAGCTCTCATGCATTTAGTGGGAGCACGCCTCAGAGTCAGTGAGTCTACGCGAGGAGATTGGATTTGGGCCTTTAAGTGATGTCTCCTTTATAATGACTGTGCTTGCCACTACAATTATCATCAGCTCATGTCTGCTAATCAAGGCCCTGCAGCAAACATATCAGGGATTGTAGCACATTAGGCACCATCTGCCTGAAGGGCCTGTAACTTTTCCATGCTGTGAATGTCTTATGTATTTTGACTTGTTTTGCCAATGCGCTGTTTAATGAAGACACTGAGCCCATAGGGGGAGGAGTTTAAAGATGTGATTTGGATGGCCCACTGTCAATTAAAACAAAAAACAGCAATGTCTACTGGGAAAGTGCTGGACCACCAGCCAAGTCCTGCGTTCCAGGTCAGAAAAGAACCCCTTACTGTCATTGTGTTACTTAGAGCTTTGATTGATCAGAGGAAATAATTTGATGTGGCACTTTAAATGAGGGTGCATGTTTTCTTATTTCCATGCTAATTCAGGCCTCCTATATCACGAAAAAACTGAAAGTTAGTATGAAAGCAGCAAAAGGGGAATATTCATTCTTTGTAGGGACTTTTTATCCCGCAGTTGGAAAAGTAATTTGTTCAAAAATGTGCCATCAATTCTTTTTTAGATTGGATTTTCCCTTGAGCACACCAAGTACCTCATTTGATATAGTTCTTTGTTGAAAGTGCTGCAGTGGGTGGTCAAGAGTTGTTTTCTGGTTTGACTTACTGTGGCATTTAAAGATCAGTGGTTGGTCAAGAACAAAGAACATTAAAGGTACAGTCCACTACATAGAAAATTTACTGGCGACCAGGAGATTAACAGCCTGAGAACCTGTATACAGTTATGCAATATACTTTGAGGTCCATTAAAAAGAATATGTAACTAAAGTGATATCACTTGAGTAATCTCCATTTAGGGTTAGAAATACAAACGTATAAGAAGCATCCAAACTTGAGGTGTGGTGTTTATACAAGTTCTTTCCTCAGCACATGCTACAAGTTGATATGTTGATATTTCGGGATGTGTGGTATTCACACTGTAGCATGTAGGTAGCAATTGTGGAATTGAATCCATACTAATGTGAGGATGTTTTAGAAGCGCAAAATCAAATTTCTGAGGTTTCCATTCAGTTTCTTTTATTAATCACTTATATCGAAGTGAACACTGACAAATTCCCCCAGATTTTCTTTTTTTTTTATAAAACACATCTTTTCAAAATGAGGAATACGATGTTCTACAGTCCTTGATGCGTTTCAATATTTCTACAGTGCAAGACTGACAGCCTCAGTTATTTAAAGCAGTCGCTTGCCTAAAGGAGCCGTGCTGCTGCGGCGCGTCTGTTGCGATCAATACGAAACCTTGTGCTTCTTAATGAGATGAAGGCTTTACACTCTGGCCTACGTGTTCCCATTTCCATTATGAATATTCCCATGGTGCGCCACTCCAGTCGGCTCACTGAACACTGCTACCGCCGCAGAGAAGCAAACTCACGGGGCCTGTTGCTGTTTGAGGTCAACACGCAGCATGCAGTCCATCAAGACTCACTTCAAAGACTGTTTTTTTCTGTTTACAAAAAAAAAACAAAAAAAAAAACAGCAATAATTCTGACTCAGACAGAAAATCCATTTGGGTCAAAGTATTAAGTAAAGCTGATAACAGCAGCAGCTTGAGGAAAATGGGTTTATTACTGTTTAGTTTTGCTTATTTCAACACCCACATGCTTCTTATGTAATGTGAAATCTAAGGCTAAGCTTTCTCTTGTTTGTGCGAGTTTGGGAGCACAGTGGCGGGTAAAGATCGAGAGTACCAACCAAAAACCCCGCTGAGACCTAAAGAGCAACATTCCAGGTGACTCAAATAAATAGCCATCGTCTCCACAGCAACTGACCTAAACCCGTCCACAGAGGAGTCTCACGGTGAACCAGCATGACACTGAAAATATGTTTTGAAGTGATTAATAATCAGCTTTGACAACCGTTCCTATCGACATAGGTCCTGCTGCAGCAGATGGAGAAATAAAACTAACAGTGAACAAATATGAGTCAAACAGTTACTTTATTTATGTTCAGGTAAAAACATGAACCTGATGCAGTAAATTATTGCAGATCTTAGAAACCAGCACATGAACGATTGGGCCAGGAGAGCATACAGTGGCGCCCTCCCCTGGCCACAGACTGCAGGTGCACACCACGGTTTGTTCCAAGCCAGCAGTGCAAAGAAAAAAAAATAATAATCAACTACAGCAAGAAATAAAGACAATATAGAAAATTAAAAAAAGGTAAAGCAGACATTCCCACCTCAAACAGGGTGTGAAACTGCATATATACTTTATTCCATAAATGAACTTGAAATGCTATCTGGCCATGAAACGACAAAATGAGACCAGCCAAATTTTGTGCCCAGCTACATCATGTGTTGAGGGTTGCTCAGAGCTTGGTCTACCAAGATAACCCTACACATACAGTAGGGCCCAACAGAAAGACACTAACTCTATTAAAATAAGAGCAAAACAAATTTACCTGATCAACACATTGGTTACAACTCTTCATTTGAGCTGAAGCTCTCTATAATGAGGCCAGAACACAATCTCAACTTGGGTAGGGGGGAAAAAAAGATAATATGAGCTCATCACTACCCGCATTCAATCAACTGCAACTCTCGTTTCCACAACTTGAAGCAAGACACACGGGGGGTGGGGGGAAGCCGAACCAAAATGCAACACACAAACTGGGGCCAATATAATACAGAACAAAATGTGAACAAACTGAGGGGAGACATGAAAACAAAGAGCTATTCTATCAAATGTGTAGAATGAGCAAAGTCTGCAAATTTGTCTGTACAAATGATCTTTGGAGCTAAAGTAAACCTAGCTTGCTCAATGGACCCCCCCCCTCCCCTTCCTCCCCGACACCAAGTGACGTTGTCCACCACTCTGGAGAGGAGACATCCCTTTTGTTTTTTTGTTTTTTTTAAATATCACATAGCAATGCAATTTAAAATGTCACCCAGATGTTTTCATCTTTTTAACATTACTCAACTACTGATATAAGTTTTACTCTCTCTTTTTTTTTTTGTATATTTTAAGTTCTGAGTCATGGAACACCTTTCCATTTTTTTATTTTTTATAATTTTTTTTTTGAGAGACAGGGGCAGCAAATATATATTTAAAGTCTTAATTTTTCTGCAAGCTGCTTTCTCTAACAAGAAGGCTGTACACATAGCCTTAATGTATGTGATTACAAAAAAACTAAGAAGGAAGTCATGATTTCATCAGTCGCTGTAGAAGGCATTTGAATGTGAGATGTGACGAGATCAGGAAAGGTGGAAAGACTGCTGGCCCTCACGGGCCGCAATCAACAGTTTCTCTCGCATGATCTCTATGCTGGAGTAGTCAGGCAGCTTCAGGTAGTTGACGCAGGTCATGACTGAGGGGAGGAAGTCATCCGGGTTCTCTGTTGACTCGAACGTCTTCCTCACAATCGTCAGAGGGGGATTCAGGCTCCGGAAACCTGACAGACAAGTGCAACAACTGGGTGAGTGCGCAGCAGACTTGTAGTGCAAACATGCCTAAGCCTGCTTGGCTAGATTTCAGACACTGATCCTGTTGAATAATGAGTGTGTATGACTCACCTCCGACAGGCAGTCTTGGGCTCCCTGTGACAAACTGCAGAAAGAGTCTCTGCTGCTCGGCATCGAAGCTGCTCAACACCTCAAACAGGAACCGGACTGCACGGCTGCAGAAACATGAGATGAAATAAGTATCAGACAAGAGATCTGAATCCATATTTGGTTGTGATCTACTCTAAAACAGTCTAAAATATGCTTCCGGTTTTTGATGATGGTTTATTCATACAACCAGCACCCTAGTTCTATTTGTATACTCAGGCTGGTACAAAACGCCCTGTTAGTGCCACACTTAACCAAATGTGGCATTTCTGATGACATCAGCTCTCATCAGGGGACCGTCATGCTCTCATCTTGTTTGCATAAAATACTAAGGAATGCTAAGATTTACAATTGTTCAGACACTCAGCTAATTTATGACTGAAGCTTATGTAACTTTGGTATCTTGAGGCAGTTCTTTTCTGTTTACAGTCTTTCAAGCGGTCTCACCTGTCATGTGTGTATCCGTGGTCCGGCCGACAGCACTCCATCAGCGTCTTGACGTCCCACGTCTCAGATTTACTGCCACACAGCAACTGGTCAAGCTGCAGAAAACGTGAGAAACGATGAGCAATGAAATAACACGGACCATGAGTAGAGTTCTTGTTTTACCAGTGTGTAAAAATGAGTAATTACTTAGAAATCAATGCAGTACGAATGAACACAGATATGTCAGATGAAATAACACTTCAAACACGAGTAAACTGCTACAAGAGCAGTGACCCTGTGAATAGGACCCTTAGATTAACACACACAGCATACTCTGGAACACTGCAGGCCTTTCTGAGTACAGATCAACTAAACAAAGATTAAAAAGGAGAATACACAGCAGGAAGCTTCTTACCTCCTCTGGATAGAAATACTGCAGGTGATGCAAGGGGAAGACTGACTCAAACCCTTCTCTAAATGACTCAAATTGTCTGGACACTCCTTCATTTAGAGTCCAGTACACCACCAACTAGAGAGAGAGAGATGATAAAGTGGCAAAAAAAAGATTAACATTAGGAAGAACAAAAACAGAAGAAGTGAGAAAGTGAGAGTTTGAAGAAAAAAAAAAACTGTATCACATACCCTGAGGTACTCCTCCAGGTTGTAGATTGTGACTGGGACGTCTTTGCCACCTTTTTTCAGCTCAATGTTTGGGAATCCTGGAAGGGTAAAGTCCAACCCCAGGTCCTCCACTGAGCAGCCGTTCATGTTCAGGCTCTCTAAGGCCTGCTGCAGGGTCTCCCTCGTCTGACGGACACAAACACAGACAGGTTAACAGATGGAGAAAAATGACATAGAATTGTTTTTATTCACATGTTAATATATTAAAACTGAGTATGAAATGCAATCTAATGGAAGCAGACATTACTGAAGGTACCAGGTGTTGAGCACTAGTCAAGACCAGTATCTCAGTATTTGCATTTAAAGGTAAATACTTTCATGAAACATTCAAAACCACTAGAACTCTGCAGGCCTACATTCTGGCAACGATTCATTAAACACAAATTCTCCGTGCCGCACTATACCTGTGACCGGTCCTGTTCCAGCCTCTTCTTCTGGCGGATGATATCCTCCAAGTGCTGGATGGACTTGGCCACGCTGGGATCAATGTTCACCAGGTCATGGGAGCTTATAGACATCTCATGCCGTAGCATCCACTTATAAAATGGCAGCCCCAAGGGCAGGTCCAGCTAGAAAAGGCCAGAGGAGCAGGAGGCACATGGTTCAGGAAGTATGTTAAAGCACAAGTACTTCACGGCACATGTATATTAAATGGTATGTGATGTTTAAATGCTTAAACAAAATAAAGACTAAACAAGAATAATGGAAACATCAAATGTGCATTCAACTACCATTACACAGCAGCCTTTACTTCAGTATGTTTAAACAGAATTAATTAGCACTGGTAGAAGAGCTTTCTTGATAGTGGTTGGTTGAAAACATCAGCCTACTGACAAAGATAGAGGAGAAAACAGAAGTTGTTACCAGTCTGAAGTCCATAATGGCTTTGGCCATTAGCTTTCCTAAGAAACGGAACTTCATTTTGATTTTGGCTATGTGTGCTGGTTTGGTTGTCCTGCCGAAGGGAACAGCAAACAGTCCTCTGGAGCTGAACATGTACTTAGTTCCCTCTTGGTTTCCTGTTGGGTGAGCAGTAAACTGTGGTCAGTGTTACGGCAGAAAAATACTACAATTCATAGATAGATTTAAACATTTTTTTCATTATAATAATGGCCCAATCAAACACAACATCTCTAATTTGAGTGCCAGGCAGTTTTACCAACATCTGCCCAATGAGTACACATCATTTGAAAAAGGTGTGAGACAGTGTGAAACAAGGAGCATCTCAAGAGTAACAGGATCTCATGTTAAGAAACTAATACGACATGTTTTTTATTGTCAATTAGTAGTTATAGGATTCAGGGTGGTACCTTTAGGATTGGCCAAAGTAACCTCTTCGCCTCTCCAAAGACCAAGATCGGCCCGCTGAAGCTCCTGAGACACCAGAGCGTAGAACTCCAGAGTTGGGCCAAGACCTGTGCCGACCTGAACGACAATAAACGTTAAGACTCTGTCGTCAATGGGGAAAGTCGAAAGTCAGTTTCCAAGTTTTAGCATTCAAAGAAAAGAAACTAAAAGGTACCTCATTCTCATACTGAATCTCCAGCATTGCCCTGGAGCTGCCAAGGTCCTGCATTACGGACTCAGCCTGTTTTAGAAGCTCGTCACGGTTTATCGTCCTCTGGAAACACAAGATGCAAGAGAGAATGACATGACAGATGACAACTCCGGTGTTGCACTAACAGCAAGTTGCAGAAAACCACATTTATAACTGGTGGATTCTATTAGATGCAGCAGTGCAACTGCAATGCTTTGATGTGGCAACACATTCTTTATTTAACACACTGCTGCACCTTTTTCCTGTCGAGACGTGGTGCAACCCTGCTGTCCTGAGAATCTGACTGGTTGATCTCAGGGTTTGTGTCCAGTAGACGCTGCATGGCTCTGTCACGATCAAAGGCAGTTACATAGAACAACATCTGCCGGGTGTCAAAGGGGAAGAAGAAGGGGCTGTAGAGATGGAGAGAAAAAAGGTGTTGGAATAACTGAATAATGACCCAAACACATCCTTCCTCATCAATATTCATTTTGTGGTCAAGCTGTACAATACAGGTGACAGACTGCTTTCCAATTTCTTTTCTCATTTAACAGTGAACAGCTCTTACCAGGTCTTTCCAAGCTCGATGAGCCAAGTAGGGATGTTGCCCGTCATGATGACCAGCGGGTCTTGTAGCTGACGGTTGGCTTTGGCTGTCAGCTTACTGTTAATGAACTCACTGGTTGGAATAATTTCCTTACATGCAGCATTCTGCAAAACAATAAAAAGACGTGTTACTTTTGTATTTTATCTCACTAAACTGAGAAAAGCTTTGATTAATTGCAAGTAAGGATGTCCTAATCAAGATGTTCTGCCCTAGTCGAATGTGATCCGAGTTATTTAGCGTTAGTATCAACAGAGGGCTGATAATATTTTCCTACTACACACTTTATTGTAGATTAGCTGTAGTACTTGGTGGTGCCACCAGGTGTAGCCTCTTACTGTTTAATACTGAAGCAACCTGAGGAACCAGGCATTTCCTTGAGTATTGTGGGAGTTGAGTTAATAAAGGGGCACCTTGAAAAAGTGTTTTGGCCATTTTTGCAAACCATATCATGTGTCCACGGTTTTGACAGCAATTTCGGTGGCTGACCTAAAGTGACAGGATTAACTGATGACTGATAGCGCTGTATATATGAAGGAATCACCTCATATTTACAACACACAAACTCTCACAATATGAATTTAGGAATTTATGAAATATTACAATGCAGACCTACGTAATGTATAATTATGCATCTCGGTAAAAGTCTGAAAATTTGGAGTCTGGCACTGTTCACATTAAAATAATATCGCAAACTTTAGAATATACATTTTTTAAAAACTGTTACAAAGTCACTGTTTTGGGGACTTACATCATACAAGTAGAACCAGTATCTACTGATGGAGTGCAGGACCCTCAGCAGCAGGTTGACCTCTAAAGAGGGGTCATCAAAGGTTATGGTCTCTGGTGGCTCCGAAGTGAGGTATGTCTCTAAAGGATTGATGACGCTGGGACATACACCATCTGGAAGCGACAGCAATGGATAGAAACTGAGATTCAGACTTGTGGAAAACAGATTAATCAAAAGGTATGTGCTTTTAAAACAGATTACACACTTATTATATATTGTCTTTTTGATTGTATTTGTTTCTAGTTCCTAGTTCAAACAAATCCCAAGGATTCTTACCATGCCACAGCTCATCCTGTTTCTTGGCGTTGCGAGGTGAGGTTTTGGTGGGAGCAGTCTGGGCTCTGCCTCTCTTTCCACCCACAGCGTCTTTGCTACCATCCTCATCCTCTCTCACAGGCTTATACCTGTAAGGAGACGAGAGTGAACATCTTGTCTCAATATGCTTTGAGGAACATGTATATTTTGAGTTAAACATTTCAAGAGCCACACTGTAAGTCTTTCTAAATGTAACAGAGGTATTTTAAAATTGGGAATTGTGCAGTGTTGCAAATCTCTGTGAAATCTGCAATAGTTTGAACACGAGGCAATAAAGATGTGCTTGTGTGTAGGACCTTGATACTTTACTTTTGTCACAAAACTCTGGACACAAATTATTGCTGTTTTGTATTGTTTAGCATTTTTTTGGCACATGCATTTAGTTAGTTTACTCTGTTGTTTTTAAAGGAAAAAGACTAAACAGCAAATGTAAGTGCCATCAGATTTAATCTGTAAGAAAAAAAAGTAGTAGAAAACCATTTAACAATGTGTTTTTAAGCATTTTACCATATTGTGTGCGTTTTGGTCCAGATGCCAGCTCGCCCAAGCGGGTTTGCCTCATCGTCCGTAGACTCTCTTTCTTCCTCTGCCTGCAGACTGTACTGCCTTACAGCCTGGTATACCGTCATGTTGTATGGTAGCAGGTGGTCACCAATGTAGAACTGTAGTCGGTGACGCACACTACCAGAATTCAGGAACTGTGCCGCCTGAGTAACCAAGAAATTACATATGATGTATTAATAATGTTAATTTTAAAAATATCACAATATCGTGTTTTAATAATTTTTAAGTTATAACAATAAAGTTACAGTTAAGCCTTATGTGGTATGAATGGAATGACATACCAGTGATTCATCTATTTCATCATCTGAACCGTCATCATCACTGTCTTCATCCTCTTCCCTGATTCGCCCATATCCTGTAGAGACAACATCTTAAGTTAACAAGAAGGAAATCATAAAAACTTACGAAACAAATATTTTTGGCCAGCTGGATAATGTAGAAGTAGTACAAGTGCCTTAAGAGATTTAAACTGGCAGCGTCGTCAGCTGGGGGTTGGCAGAGGGTTGGTGTGAATATTGAAAACAGTTTTTATTGCTGGTTGAGCTCATCTTGTTTGTAGGAGCCCCTGAAAGCTCCATCGGCATTCAAAGCAATGTGTTAATCTACAACCTTCCCAAAGCTATGTGAGCAGTCCCTCACCTCTGACGACAAGATATCTCTCAATGGCTTGCACCAGGGCCAGGGGGTCGATCTTCACGGGGCCGCCTTTCCACTGTTTAACATTCGTGCAATCTGGGTGTCTCTGCAGCTGACACTTGAGCTGATGTGTGTTGAAGAACTTCAGTGCCTGGGATCCTCTGGAGAGAGAAAATCATTACATGATAACATGTATACACAACAATAGATTTTAAACTGGTCCAATGTGAAATTTTTGTGAAGCCACAGACCTGCTGCCATTGCCATTGCCACTGGGGAAGTCATGCACTTTGACAGGGAACTGCTCCATTTGGCTCAGACAACTGTTCATCTTGTGCACCAGTGCCAGGTAAGGCGCGTTCTCCGTTGGGTCCAGACGACCTACAGGCTCCATTCCTGGAACCTAGAAACCACATAGCAGAGAATATATTTAACAGTGACAACAAGACACAACAAACATGGCGCAAGTCACCAACCCTCCAATGTGTATGCACAGCGCCCACCCTCTTTGAAGACTGCGCAAAACACAAATGTAAGAGAACAAGCAGGTCATTGGATACCACATACAAACCTTTTTTTACATTTTGTTAGTCTTAATATTTTCACAGTAATACAACATGTGTTCTCACCGGACAGCCAGCGAACACATGTAGGAACCTCTTGAGCCGCACGTCGCGACTCAGCAAATCCCTGTCTGTGTTGGAGGTCAAGTAGACCAGGAGCTGCTTCACCAGCCCACTGTGCTGGATCTCAAAAGACGACACATCAGATTCTGATACAATACTGGAGATCTCCACGAGGCACTCCATACCACCATCCACCTGGTAATCACAAAATTATAAAAATGTCTCAGTCTTGGTACATAACAATATTTAAAACAATCACTTTGAGCAAAATAAACAGTCTAGATGTATTTGTAAATCCTGAATTACCAAGACCTGATAGTACCCTGTTTGTAATTTACAAGCTTTGCCAATTTTGCCAGTTTCTATCACAGATTCAACTTTTATGTGACAACCTGTGAAACAGCAATAGATTATTAATTTATGCTTAATGTTTAAGAATGTGTCATTGTTC
Source organism: Stegastes partitus (assembly GCF_000690725.1). Taxonomy (NCBI): domain Eukaryota; kingdom Metazoa; phylum Chordata; class Actinopteri; family Pomacentridae; genus Stegastes; species Stegastes partitus. The sequence continues at coordinate 395,999 of NW_007578010.1, read as the reverse complement.
CACAAAGAGTGTGTGTATTACCTGCAGGCTGAGCTGCTCAGTGGCTGTGCAAAGTCTCTGGAGGACATTCAATGCAGGGTTGCTGCCATCCACATTTTCAGAGTTGAAGTAGCGCTCCACAAACTTACTTGCCTGTTCTTTAATCCAGGCCTTTATTTTGTCTCTGCAAAATAACAAAAAAAAGAAATTCACTGATTACATAGAGTAGTTCACACATAAGCCTGTGACTGATCATTCCACATTAATCACATAAAAAGAGTGTGATTTTGTATAATAAAGACTGAGAAAAAGGACAAACTCCTTTCATTAGCTCTCATCATCATACCTGTTATTTGAAATTGAGTCCTTGGGAGGTGCCCTTGCCAGGCCACTCACCCCCGCTGTGCGTGAGGGCTCTGAGTTGGCATTGTTGGTCTGGGCGCCCAGCTTCCCCCAGGTCTTGGGATTGAGACTGGCCAAGAAGGATGATTTGGGTGACTGAGTACTAGTAGGGCTCTTGGCTGCAAAGAAAAATAGTTATGACAATGTTAACCTGATGGAACACTTTCCCAGATCTCCTCTTGTATTAGTTATTTTATCCGTTTTTAGATGTAAAGCAGGAGTTTACCACGTGATGGCTCGCACCTGCGGTGGCTGATCCTCAGCTGTGTGAGCCGACGGAATCAGTCACTCTCTCTCTCTGAGCACTAGTCTTTTAGGTTATATCATTCTTGGTTAGAATTTGTTCTTCTCAGACTTGGGATACACTACATTGCTGACTTCATCAATCCATAAAAGTGATGGCATTCTGTCATTTAGACATAGGACCTAGTACGCTAATGTTCCTCACGACTTCATTGAGTCATAGCCAAGACAGTGATGGAGAAAGCCACAGTACGTGTGTAATATCTGTCATATAGGCAAGATGGGACAGTATGTCAAGTGATGTATAATGCATAATAATGCACCGATAAACAAATTACAAAAGCTAAACGATTAGCAAACTTATCAAACTGTCTAAACAACTAGTACCCATCATTTATTTATGATTTCGTGAACACTTAAAATTCTGTCTATGTGCGATGATAATCTAACTGCTAACCCAAAAACAGCAAAATAAAAATATCCTGACAGCTGTGATAGAGCTAAAGAATCGACCTGATGATGGCTCTGTGTGACTAATGTTTCAACTGCACTTCATCAACTGTGACTCTGTGTGTGACAGCTCGTCTGTCAGAAGTTAGGAAAAGTTCACAGTGTGACTCACTGTTAGATCCTGATCAATCCTCTCTCCTTTTTGGACACAGTTCACAATTATATGTAGTAAATGCGCACAAGTCTTTTGCTTTGTAGACACTCATATGGGTCCTGCTGCTGAATGAAGCTGCAGGTATTTAAAAAAACTGAGAAGACAGACCTATGTAAACAGCTGGAAGCAAGAAACTTGAGCCACTACTGTTAAAACTTCAAAGTCCAGATTACATTCATCATTGATAAGCCTCAATAATCTGACCTGCTCTGTATTCCCTGAAGTTTTGCTTTTATGGACATTTCAGTTTGTAAGAGATCTAAAATTGTAGAGCAAAGTAAAAAGGTGTTTTATGACTTTGACTGCAAATGTGTCTTTTGTGTTTTCTGTGATATTTTTGGATCAAATAATTTGGTGATGCAAAAGGCTTGTGGAAAAAGCCTTCTTTAAATTGGTTCACCAACTTAAACTACGTTGACTGTGATAGTGCAACTGTGATGGAAAGTGACCAGAGTGCTCATTCAGACACAAAGCCGGTGGACTCAGTATGGTAAAAAAAAAAAAAAAACTAACAAACAAACAAAAAGAGCATGTCTGAAACAGTTTATAAATACAGAGCTAAATGGTCATGTGTGGTCCTCTCCTTTTTGTCCTTTCTTTGAGCCAGGTTGTTATAAGGTGGTAAAAACTTTTGGTAAAAACATGGATCAAGATTAACATATTCCTAAATTCTGTAATTAAAAAAAGGAGGAATCTTTAGTGATCACATATACAAGGACAGACAAACTTACCCTGATTGTCAACTTTATCATCATCTCTTGGGGGAGAGTATTTGGGCCTTCTGGGTCCTCTTTTAGGTAGTCTTTTTCTCTTTAGGACATCACTCAACCGCCTTTGTGGGGGGGAGAAAATTATTTATACAATGTTCTTCATCACAACAACAGACATACACGCATTGAAATACACTGATAAACAGCAGCAGCATTCATAAACTGCTTAGGAAACATGAAATTATCTGTTCAGATTTTTAATTTCCAAGTTGTACAGCTAATTGTCAACAAAATTGGTTCAAACTGAATTTAGGTGATTTGACACAGGGTGCATTTTGTTTTCATGAGCTCAGTCTACAGAATGACCCTGAATGTAGGTCTGTGCTAGAATTATTTTTATTTTTTTAAACACTTCTGTAAACAGTAAAACCAAAGCCACATATGGCCTCAGACTCACCCCTGTGGGCTGAGGTCCAGTGAGTCGTCCATGCTGTGCTGAAAGCTGGGTGAACCCAGGTCAGGAGTTGCATTATTAGCAGATGTGGTGGATGCAGTGCTGATGGTGGTAGTGCAGAGACTAGCAGTACCACTTGGGCAAGCCTTCGGGGGACTAGTGACTAGAAAGCTCTCAGACTCTGCCAGGTTCTTCACCTGGTGCATTACACCTGGAAGACAAACAAGAAAGACAGGTTATTGCAACAAAGCCTAAAAAATACCACAACGAATGGAAATACCCTATTAGCCAGACACTTTACTGGGAAAATAAACCGTTTCCAAACTGCAGGAAACCCCTTGTCGTGTGGACCATGGTAAACTTTACATAAGAATAGAAAAAAATATTTCTTGCCATAGATTGTTTAAAAAAAACAACCAAAAAAAACAACAACAAAAAAGATTCTTCACATCTTACTTTCACAATGCAGAAAGATGCATGAAACGGCAGGTTTTAACCAAACTACACAATGCTTTTCATCTTTAGAACATCTCTGTCAAGCATTTTCACACTTTCAATCAATGGAGGTCATCAGTTTCAGTGAGAAAAAGTTTCCATAAACTACCTTCTCTTCTGAAATAGACACTGAAGACATCAGGCAGCTTCTGCATAAGGATCTCAGCCATCTGCAGAGAACCCACTACAATCTTCAGGTCCTGGCTGGACAGCATGGAGGCAATGTGACTGCAAAAATAAACACACAAAAATAGATTTAAAGCCAAATTATTTTCATTTCAAAGACTGACGTGAAATTTCTTTGGTTCTTTGAAATACCTTTTTAAAAAACCTGATATAAAATTAACCCCCCTTAAGACAACCCCCAATCCTGCTTTACTGTCAGTGTTAAAGTAGCCAGTAACAGTTACCTGGACACAGCATGGTTCCTCAGCACATCCTTCAGCAGCTCTGCATCAGCAAAGTAGATGATCCTGAGGATGGCTCTAAGGCACTTGTGTCTGACAGCAGGGCCAGCTGATGAGCTGTAGACCTCATACAAGACCCCAAACAGAGTTTTGATAAAGCACTTTGCCAGCTCAGGGTCTTCCTTCATCAACTGGGCTCGTGCATCTTCTCGACGAACCTCTTGGTGACTCCCTGGAGACGGACATGTAACAGGTCACCTTTACTTCAACCACACTGTCTCTGTCAACAATCTTTGCTACTGTAACATTGCAAATTTCCCCACGTGGGATTAATAAAGCATTATCTTATCTTATCTTATTGGGGGGAACAAAAAGAAAAAGACTGATTGCATTTTGCGTCTGATGACTTCATCTCCAACAAATGCAGCTGCAATCTCTGCTTTAACAAACACTTATCCAGGAGTGCGAAATGGGCAAAGTAGCAAGAAGGTACATAACTTCAGCCTACTAAATTCACTCAGTAATCGCATGACAAACTACACGATGATAAAATGATATCAAAATACTGTGGTTCATAATTAAGCATTCCTCTTTTTTTTCCTTTTTCTATTTATCTGTGTTATTGTTGCAATTAGAAATGTTGTGACTCCAAGCTGATTACAACTGCCACCCAACTCAGAACAGCAGATTAAACAGCAGATTAAACATTCGGTGCCACCATTTAAGGTTTTAGACTCTTACAGCTTTTTATTAAGATTTTTTTAAGGACCTTGCTTGCTTGTTGTCTCTTTTATTGTAAGATAATATACAATACACTTATCATCTTCACACAAATCAAATTTGCCAGTAGCTGCATTACCTGTGTTGGGGTTAGCAAGAGGGTTCGGCTTCCTCTGGATACCGCGTGCTGTTCCTGTGTCTTCATTGATCTGCTGCATAGAGTTGAAGTCAATTGTATACACACGGCCCAGAGTGGACAAACTGATCTCATCTTCCCCATTCTGGTGGGCTGTCTGCAAGGCAAGATGGTCACCAAATACACCTGATGTCAGTATCAGATAAGCCCCACATAACTGTGTGCCTCAATATAATAGGTGATGCTGACACACAGTAAATAACCTTGATGTTGTCAAGTAACTTAAAGTTACAAAAGTGACCAGTATTCATCGTTCAGACAGATATCTTGTAGTCTGACAGAGGTCCAAAATGACTGCTAATATTTCAGCCTTGACTGAACCTTTCAAAATTTCTGGAGACATGTATTGTACTGTTTTATTCAAACACATAAGATGCCATTGATAGTCATTTCTACCTCAATAATGCGGCTGTCAATGCGGTTGTAAGGATGCCACAGTCCCCGGTCATCCCTCCACTGCCAAATCGCCCCCTCTGTTGTCTGGGCACTGCCCTTCTTCAGCATTACATCGACTGCAAAGATGCCCTCTCTAGGCAGGCAGGGCATCAACTCACTGTAAAAAAGAAAGTGGTTTTCGAATGAACTTTATACAAACCCCCCTTAAAAGACTTGGACAAGACATGCTGGTTTACTGATACATTGCAGCAGCTGCGCCTTCAATAGGGAAAACTGAAACTGAATTATCACTGTTATCAGACTGTGGCAAACTATTTTGCCTGTGGTTCAAGGTTTGGGAAAAGCAGGAGTAACATTTATGAAACTGCTGTATGCCACACTGATGTGAAGTTTCTGTAAACTGTGCAGGAAAAAAGAACAGGAACATTTCACAGGCTTCCGCATCTTTTCATAAATTAGTAATTATCATTTTCTAATCTAGTAAACACAATTTTCTTGCAGGTCGCATAATTTCCAGTGTTAGCACATCCCAATTCCAAAAATACCCAGTGTTGGGAAGTAGTGTACCTCATTCACCTACATTCCTCTGTAGTGTGATGTTTTCTACATCAGATTTTCAGTAGCATACATCTTTTACTAATCAAATAGTGGGTACGCGTAAACACAAGTCACATTTTCACAAGCATGTCTGAAGCCACAAGTGAAGTGGAGCAGCACAAGTACACCAGGTTGCTATTCGCTAATTTCTTGCAGTGTTTTTTTTTTTTTTTACTGTCTGTAAGCAACAAATAAAATTATAATTAAACTATGCAAACAAATAAACAAATCCATTATAAAAGTTGCTTAAAATGTAGTAAACTGCTTTTGCCATGACAGTGTAGCTTAGCTTGCTGCAGTTCTCTGGAGGTAGATAACTTAGCTCCCTACACCTTCAAAGTGGCTTGCCCAATACTGAAACATAATGCCATATTATCCAGTGTGATCTTAGCAAAAAGACGGTACCATATGAGGGAGGTCAGTTCATAGAGCTCCTGGGGGCTCCGGGGCACCAGTTCAATCTGCTCCTGGCAGCTGCCATTTGATGCACCACACAAGAGGAATCGTAGAGTTTCTGCAATGTCTGTATAGAAAAATAACATTTCTGCTATTAGTTGCCCTGTTGTAACTTAAACACATAATATTTCTGAACTACTGATAAAGGTCCATTAGGTCAAAAAACAAAACTCTGACAGTCGAAATGTGAGTTTATGAAGACACGAGCTACAGCACGTCTGAATATGATCACAAAAAAAGGTTCAGATACTGGCAAGCACCACACTAAGTTTTGTATTGTCACATCTGTAACAAACTGTGACAAATGAGGACTGCAGAAAACCTTCAATTGACAATAAAATGAGAAACACAATTTCAGAGCAGTTAAAAGGCATCGCTTTGACAACACTGGCTAAATAATGTTGGCAGGAAAATTATTAAAGTCTATGAAAAAGAAGTTTCTCAAAGTGCAACAACAATGGGTTGTTGCAGTTCTAATCATTTAAAGCAGGATACTTTGCTCAGTTTACCTGTGCAGTAATTGCATACAAAATGAATTAATGTAAATTTGTGTAACAGATTCAGTAGATGGCAGAAGGGATGAGTGACCCGCAGTGTGAACCACCGGGGTGTGTGCAAGAGCTACTCACTCTGCTTCATCAGCTGGACTGCCAGGCATGGGCAGTTAGAACACATAAGCGAAAACATGCGCACAACCATGATGAACATCCCCGAGCTGAGTACAGGAGGGGTCACTACCAGCAGCTGCTGAATGTTGGTTAACAGGTCCCGTGATGCCACTTCCTGCAGCAGGTTCTGTTGGTTGAACCCCACACATACAGATTAGCTATAGAGCTGGATGGCAAATGGAGGTGATAATATACAAATGGTAACAATTGACACAGCAAACATGGAGTCGTAAGTAAATGAAGGTACCAACCTCTTCATGCTGAAAGTTGTCCACCAGTCGGGCAAAACAGAGACAAGTGCTTTCAACTGACTTTTTATCCTGAGACAGAGACAAGTGAACACAGTCATAACGAGTAAGTAAGTTTTTCAATAGATTTCACTTAAACAAACTACTGACATAAGCACTATTGTAAGCACCAGTGTATAAGAGTCGTGTCACAGAGGTAAAAACTGAAATACCAAAGTGAACGTGCAATACTTATTTTAAGAGGCATGTCAAAACTACACTTTGGCGCCTTTGTGAGAGTGTGTTTTCAGTAATGCTGTAGCCAATACTGCTATGCAAATGGGGTATGAAATACTCAACAACTTCCACAAACTGTAGTAAATCATACGTTAATGATAAACTTTTTATAGAAACACAAACATGGTGGTTTCATTTCTCAATTTCTGATGCAACACTCTTGAAGAATAATGAAAGTGAAACATTAATCCTGGACCGCAGTTTTATTACTTTATTAAGACCGATTATTTCATACTCTTGTAACTGATAGCCCCACGGGAAGATGAGCAGTACTGTGTAATTATCTAAGCTGACGTACAACACATGAACAATTTAATTGTGTCAATGCGTATTCAGTTTTTGACAGTTATCTGGATTGAAACTGACAGCATTCTGCTCCAAAAAAAAAAAAAAAAAGTACCTTCGCCAAGCAATGCTCTTTCTCCTACCTGATCTAAATGCATTTTTGTTTGAAAAATAAAAATAAATATGAATGCACCAAATATTTAACATGACGACATGACCAGTACAGATTTTTTCCCCCATCCAGTGAGGCTCAACACGGGTGATATGGAAGACTAATGAAACATGTTTTCTTATTTTTTAACCATGTATTTATTGTTAATTTTAATTATAGAATGTCAGGCTTGCTCTGCCGGAAGACCAAATATAGCTTGACCCAAATCCTTGCTGTTATGTTGTTGCATCTAATAGTTAATCATTGTCTGACATGAGAAAAGCATACCTGGTGTGTGAGTCTCTGAGTCAACAGTGGCAGAGAATCAGCAACAAAGTGGAACTCATCTGGAGTAATGCTCTGGCAGCAGTTAGCCGCAATGGCCAAGGCATTCCTCTGAGCATTGATGCTAAAGAACTCCAGGTAGAGGAGACAGTCAGCAAGCCCACCCTGTGAAGTATGACATGTTAGCATTATTATCGTGTATAATTGTGCGCCGGCAGAAAGAGAACGATTTACAACACTTACAGCCTGCAAAATGGCTTTGCTGTGTCGCCTTGACAGCATCTCCAAGGCAGTCAGGGCCTGCTCTGCTACGTCAATGAACTGGATCACCTGAAGCTGCAAACAAGAAGACAGAACAAATCATTAGCATATCAAAAGACTACCCCTGTGAATTAACAAGCAATTAGGTACAGAAGAACACTACGTCCACACTGATAGATTTTCACTTTCAAACGACTGCTGTCCAACCAAGTATTCTAGTGCTGTTAAAAGAAATGATCTCTGTGCATGTCAAGAGGCCTGAAAATTTCTATCTTATGAACATCCACGTAAACCGGGCATGATGGTGTCACTTTAACATGAAGCAAGAGGTTGGTTGCTTAGTTGTACAAATACTAAAAGGAAAGAACAGCCATGGCAAAAAGTAAGACTGCACAACAGCCGCTGGCAGAGACAACAAGGTAAACAACACCTGTAATTCATTATCCATGTCGAATTAACCACTAGTAGTCATAGCTCATGTTTTTGTTTTCCTCATAGAATTGGTCACGTGATAAGAGCATGACGAATCAGGGACCATGTAGTGACAGTAGGGCCATATCAGAAAGTGAACATGGATGTTTGGCTCACTGTTTCAAAAAGTCTCTTACGTCCAGTCTAAAACACATTCCTGCAGTGTTTAACCTAAAATGGGATAAATGCCATTTAAAAAAGTCTCCATTTCTGAGGTACGAAAATGCCAGAGTAGTGTCGATGGTAGGAAGTAGAAGCTATGGGATTCAAAATAAAAGCATGCATGTAGTGACACGCAGCAGTGTCTTACCTTCTCCAGGAAGACAGGAATAGCATCGACCACCACAGCAGAGGATCGAGGGAGTGCCTCCATCATGTAAGTGAGTGCACGTGAGGCATGATTCATCTGTGTGCGCAGAGCAAAGGCATGCATAAAATTGGATTACAGGAAGTATTTCATAGTATCAGTTGTGTTACAAGAAAGTAAATTAAACGAAAAAGCCAACTATATTTACAAACGGTTATACTCACAATATCAAAGTTATGCTCCATTTGTAACAGTGTAATCTGTAGAAGAAAGTTTAGTATTAATATGGAATCAGTTCAATGAAAACACAAATATCACAGCTGAAAATGTATATATATTTTCTATTAAGGAGATATTACTATTAAAAGAAAAATGATGTAGAACAAACAGTTGCATAGATGAGTCACAACTTCATAAAGGTGCAGTACTGCCATGTATAACATCTGTGCAGCATGGAAAGGTTAATGGCTGAACAAAGTAAGACCTACCAAAGCGGGCACCACACTTTTGACAGGAAATCCACCAAGTGTTTCCTCGTTGCCCATCACCAGCAGCTGGCACATCTCAATTGCAGCTTGGAGCTGTTGAGACTCGTCACCTGTAGCCTGAAGGCCCTGCAGGAGCTGCTGAGCCTTGGAACCTGAAAACAGGGGTTGCATTTTTATTCCACAGATATTTTGAGCTTAACACTGATCTGAGTGTAAGAAGACTGTACTCACTGGCTCCACTGCCAATGGTCCTGTGAAACAGTTGCGACATGCGGGGTCCCAAGGGCCCAAAAAGATGTGGGGGGAGACCTCTGGCCTCCAGTAAGGCTACAAGGAGCACAAAGAGCAAGGTTTAGACAGCAACTATGTATAACAGGTAAAACACTGACTTTTAGTTGTGATCAAAATGAAAATCTGAGAGGTGTTTCAACATACCTTGAAGCCTTCCCATTTCAGAATCATCAGATTCACTCTCTCCAGAGGTGGTCATGCCCACTGCTCCAGCAACTGAACTTGAAGCTAGACACAGAAATGGTATGAAAATAAAATTTGCATTGAAAGGTTAATAGTAAAAAATGGAAATCTATTAAGTTGATGACAGTAAATCTGTTGGTAAAAGCCTGAAACTCTGGTACTGAAGACATTTCATCCCCATGTAAATTAATTGAATATCTTGCTGGTTCTGGTGATATTCACAACTTATATCCCAGTTTATTTTAGTTATTTCTCAGTTTCAGTCTTTCAGCAATTTGTAAGTCCATTCCCATCTTTGTCGTGGCCTATGGTCTAGATTATGAAAACACTAATTTGGTGTTATAGGTACCTGAAGCTCCTTGTGATGCCTCATCAGTGCGAGCGGCTGATGAGTTGGCCCCATCTTGGTTGTTGTCGGAGTCGGCCATTTTCTCCTGTCGGCGAGCGTCGGCTGCCCCGCGCTTGCCCAGGCCTGAGCCCCGCCGACTGTGATACGAGTTGAAAAAGATTGCCAATATAAGTCACAGTACAATAATGACAAAGTGCAACAAGTTCTGTGTTATCGCTGTACGCCAACCATGTAATGCAGGGTTGTAAAAACCACATTGGTGTAACATCCAGGTCTGTACTGTTTCAGATCGATATTCCGTCACTGGCATTTGTAGTCTTACACAATTTTCTGTGTATATTTGAGGTCACTCGCCACACAGCTGATATGTTGTACTTTACAATGATGATGTCACCTGAGTCGAATCTGTGTTTTTCCCAAGATACTGAAAAAAACTGACATGGTGATATTTTGTTTTTCTGTGATATATACTGCATTATGGAAAAAAAATAAAAATCAAGGATTTTTCTGCAAATGGCTGAATGTTTATTCATTGTAGACTGATTGGGCTGATTCTATAGGGGAGTGCATATGCTTACATCACAAACAATATTTTTTAAAATGACTTTTTACTGTGATGACATTTTTAATGCAAATACTCTGAAACCTTTCTCATATGGTGTAACTCTGGCAAAAGCATCTAAAATAGATTTTTGCGTAGTACGGCATTCAGGCCTGGCTATGCATTTGTCGTACAGAGCGTTGTGTTGATTGATCTGAATGGTCAAACTAATATTTGCAAAATAACAGCATTTTCAACAAAGTACCTGTTTTTGATCAACAACATCCTTTCTGTAGCTGAAATAACTGACTGAAGCTGCATAATTATGCCCAAAATGATAACCACAATTACGTTAATCAATAGTGAGATCACAACTAGCCTGTCACAACTACTGATTTTTTATATTGTACTTTGACATTTAAGTAAACTGAGCACCACTTGCATGATATGCCACATTCCTGCTAATGTACAAATCTTTGCCTCATTTTAAGACATAAAATGAGGTTCGTGAGCTGAATTCAGGGCGTTTACTAAATGCTAAATATTTATAAAATTACAACTAAAACACTTCACTTGATGAAAATCTGCTTCTTGATAGACACTACAATTTATCGATGTTCCACATGCAGGCTACAACAGACACTAGCCTCTTATCCCCAGTTACTGCCACACATGCAAATCAAACAGATGTGTGACCAAGAATTACTTTGAAAAGAGTACAAGACGTTATAATTATACCTAAGATAAAACCAAGTGATTTTATCGACATGGGCGGTTTTCTATGAAAAGAGTTTTCAATGAGTGGAGCATTTTAATTTTAATTGTGGGAAGCCAAAACAGCAATTGTGATTAGTATTCTTTTAATTGCACAGCCCTCCAACTGAAGTCGATATTTCTAATGGTTACAACTAAATCTGTTTTGTACAAGACAACACTCTTACACAATAAACTACCAGTACTACTTGGCCTTTTTTGGTACTTTGACACTTGTGTTGTTTGTACTTATAAAAGCATAAGTTCTGATGCAAGTTTATTGAGTACAACTGGCTAAACTACTACCATTCAATACTGTACAGTCCTACCATAAGTCCTACCAGCATTAAAGTTCTAATGTTCAGTTTTGGTTTATACATTGGTCTGTGGTGTACATTAAATTGAGGTCGACAAAACCCGAACCTGAAGATTCTCAAGTTTCTTGTAGTTTATTTTTTAGGTATGACTATTTTAACTACAATATATACCAAGTCATCACTGTAACTCATACCTGGTGCTGGCACAGGAGCCCGTGGTCTTCTGGCGTGTGCTCCGCCGAAAGCTGGGGAGCTCTGCTGGAGGAGACTCGCTACGCTTCTTAGTGGATTTCCTCAAACCTAAAGGTAAAATAAATGACATATAAGTACGCCTGGACTAGGCACCAACACTGGTATCAAATTCCTGTGACTGGAATACATCCTCAATACAACGCAAATCAAACCAGCATGATATTTGTGTTGACATTTAGACCAGAATATATAAAAGATTTGCCCTCTAGGCATCATTACTTCTAAGCTTTAAAACACTTCAAAATAGATTTTGGCTGGAGCAAAAAAAATAGAAAAACACAGAAAACATCCTTCCATATTTAGTTTTTGCTCACAGGTCTGAAAAATCTTTGTCAATATAGCCGTTAGAGCAGAGTTTGATGCAGAGCATTGCTTAGTATTACTTTCCAATACAGTAAAGGCTCTGGTGTTGCCTGTACCACCGACCAGATGGGTATTAATAGTAACACAACCATGGCCCTATGACAGGACAACCTTCATGCTAGATCTGTGACTCATAATTCAGTAGTGCAAGAATAAACATAAAACTGTTAGGACTAAATTAATTAAACACACAACAACAATAAATTTTGGATGTCATTTGACCGTATCTTTGTGTCCCACTTACTATTCACATATACCTTGTCAAATAGCAACTCCTAAATCAAATTTTAGCACAAGTTTTAAGATATTTGAAAGAAAAAGCAACTCTATGCAATTGCGAATCTTTACCTATTGTACAGGCTGAACATCACTCATTTACAATATTAAAACAGCACTTTGTAGTGACCAGTAAGACACATCAGCAGACCGCATGCAATTAAAGTGCACATGCTTACTCACCATTACAGCTGAAAGTAAAAGAATCTATGTGTGTTAAAGGATAGCGGCTGTCAGATGAAAATACTGCACGAGTGATGAAGTTCTTTCCTTTTGACAGAAGCAGCATATGAGTCCTTCCCTGCCCTCAAACATACCTCCGGTCAGCTGGTGGGCTAATACACCAAAGCCAACTTAGGAGGGGTCTCTCCATTTGGGCCATGGCCTGTGGCACTGAGCCCACTTCAGTTACTATCCTTTTACTCACCTAGAACAGCTTGCCCTGACAATGACCTGAGCAGTTTACACTCACTTCACCATACACACCAAATTTCTACTGTAATATGTTTGTGTTACTGGTCTATTAGCTTACATTTCCCCCTCTTTATACTTTGGATTGGTATCAAACCTTAACAAATCTTAAGTACTGATCAAATGGAGGCTATAGCTTTGCATATTGTTATGCTGCCTTATTTAAATGAACGTTCATCTGATTTTGTACTTTACTTAATTTGGGCGTAGCAAGCAGTCTGTGTTTATTTTAGATTTAATAAAAAAAAATATGTAGTACATTCTAATTGTTGTGATAGACATCATTTTTCTCAGCTATACTGGAGCCCAAGGCACGGTTGTGCTATACAAGATAGTATCATTATGGTATCAAAATGGAACTATCCTATATATGAGCTCGATCACCAATGCGGTCAAATACTGGAGGCTGACTCGGCAGACATTTCTGTCCAGTTTTAGCTTGTGATAGATAAAGTAAATACACATGTAGAAACACTGTGGCCATTACATGATTTCTCCACCAGAGAGACAGTGTACAGACTCCTTCTCAAAAGTGGCTTTTATGTTAACAAAACAAGAACCAGATGTTACTTGAAGTTTTTTTTTTATTTTTATTTTTTAAACTCTCAAATACCAGTATTGACAGCAGCTTCGACAACCTGGATCAAACTGGCTGTAGCTAGCAGCAAGGCTAAGCTTTTATTGTGCCGCAGTTACAAAAAAATGATAACTGCCCAAATTCACGGACTATCTATTCATTTATTTATAAAATGCTAACCACATGCTAGCCTAGCTGCTAGCATAATCACAAAACACCAGATTACATCATGATGAGATCAATACTTGACCTCAACAGCTCATGACAGCATCAAAAACAAACTCCCCCATTATTATACTGAAACTCAGTTTTCTATATTCATAAGTATGGTTCTTGAATTAATAATTAAGTCCAAAGACAACATAAATGCCACCATAAAGACTATTTAACCAAAAGTCTTGTTGACTCTTGAGTGTGTATACCATACCTGTGAAATCATACATTTGCCCCACGCCAACAACGGAGCAACTAGAAGTATTTATGTATTTAGCTATTCTCCAGTTTCAGGCTACTGATGCTGAAGTCTGAAATCTGAGCCAGTTCACCAGCTCAGTGAAGCCCACACTCACCACATGTGAACTAGATATGGCTGTGAAGACACACACACGTATCATTGTAAGCTGTGTGTTTAAGCGTTATCGTCGGTATTTATGCACATATATGTTTATCATTTGAGTTATACTAAAGTCTGGAAAAAGATATTATGAGATTTTATCTCTGTCTGTCATACTATGTATACTTAATGTCTTAACTATCAGAGTTAAGCATTTATCTGTATTGTTTACTTCTGTTGTGTATGTGTGCTGTAATGTGTCTCATCTGGGCAGCAGTTTCATCAAATAAATTTGCTCCCAGGGGTTTAGAGGGAGGTTTTGTAACTGATGCTGTGACGCTGCTTGGATCTCAGGTCCTGTGACATTTAATCCCATAGATGTAACCTCCATCCAAGCACACGAGAATAATGTGCTGACCCACTACAAGCCAATCATAACCCTATTTAAAACCCTCAATCTTTTAATACAATTACAATTACTAACTCCCAAATAAATTTCTCTCCGATATTTCTGAGATAGCAGGAGAAAGTTATGAAGTGTTGGGAACCAAAATATGTTTCAGGCCAGACTGTGGCTTAAAATGAGCATATCTGCTATGAAAACAGAGGAACCATATGTAGATAATATCACTTACTTGCTAGTTTAGCTTGTAATCCTGAAGGCCCAGGTTTGGAGGTCTCAGTTTTGGAGGATCCGGGCAAGGACAGTTTGGGTTTTGGCAGGTTGACTTTGGGGTTGAAACGTGCAGCCCACTCAAATTTTGAAGAGCTGGCAGTTTTGGCCTGCTCCTTGTCACGTGTACTACGGCGTGGAGAGGGGCTAGATGCTGAGCGAGATCGACGTGCCTTAGTCTGATCTTTTCCCTGTTTGACTCGTGCGCCCTGTGTCGCGGCGCTGTTGGTGCCTGTAGTGGAGGAAGAGGAAGAGGTGGAGGCAGAGGAGGAGGAGTCTGTCACGTTGCTACACCCAGCTTTGGCTGAGGCGGCCGATTTAGACGCCAGCTTGGTGGGTTTTGCAGTTCTGCCCTCGGTACGATTGGGGAGGGACCCAACGGTGCTACTTAGACCGGGGAGAGAGTCCGCTTTCTTCCGTTTCTGGATTGGTGAGGCCCCAGCGGCCACACTCTTTTTGCTCTGACCTCGGCCTGACGATGCAGGTGGTTCTGAAGCAAGTGATCTCTTCTTGGACTTAGCCGGGCCTTTCTTGGTCTCTGAGGTATTGTCTCGGGGTGGTGGGAGCGATTTGGGCTTCTTGGCAGGGGTCGGTGCAAAGGTACTAATTTGGTCAGGAGCTGCACTTCGCTTCAGCCCTCGGGTGCCTTCACTCTTAGACTGGTGGCCTGTTCGTTCTTGTTCAGATGTTCCTGCAGCCTCTGGGTCGTCTTGTAACACAAATGAAGCCACGGACAGAGTAAGACCGCTTCTGTTAGGGAGCAAAAGGAACGACAAAGCGCCATCTTAGAAAATTTCTGAAATCGGAAAAATTATGAATTACAGTGCAACTATCACCTGTAAGCAGTTTACCACTTATTCAGGTTTAGTACAAAGTTCAAAGATGTACAAGTTGCATAACAGTAATGGATGTAGTTCAAACCCTAAACATACACAAACATACACTAAGCACCAAGTAGAAAATAGGGGTACCTTCTTGAGCTGTGCCCTCTGGACTGGCCAGTGGCTGAGCTGGCTGTGGCTTTGGGAGCCTTAGAATTAGGTCTTCTACTTTCAGGTGGGGAATTTGCTTTATGTTTTACCTGCTCTGACTGCAACCTGTAAGGTTGGAAATTAAAGAGCAAGGAACAGTGTGGGTTTCTGTAATCAAGCCACATAAAAGAGCCTTGATCAATCCCCAAATCATTTTGCCTGACTGCATCTGCATATCCTCTAATCATTAACACCTCTGGAGTAGCATGAAGAACAGCAAAAAGAGAGTTAATTAATCACCATCTGACAATGATAAAAGAATGCAAGATAAGCTTCTTCTTTGATTAAGGAAGTCAATAGAACCATTCAAAATTAAGTTAAAATTGTAATCAGCTACATACCAACACCACCCAAACACAAATTCCCCAGCACTAAACATCTGCCTCATCTGTTGCTTTCTTCAAAACAAAAAAAAAAGCCCAACGAATGTTCCTCAAAAACTATGACTGCTACCTGTTATGGATTCAGATTTGAACTAAAACTAGAAGATAAATGTGCAGTTAGACTCACCTTCCCGCGACTGTGTGGTCTTGTGGCTGGGCCGCAGCAGTGTTCCTCTGTGAACGGCGCAGTGACCCCCCTGGATTGGAATTAGGCCGGTTGGACATTGGCACCTCTCTCCTGAAGGGACATACCCTTTCTAGACACTACCATTCACTGCAATCAAAGAGAAGGAGAACATATGTGAATAGTGACAAAATGCCATAGTGAGCTTTGCATGTATGATGGTCTCCTTTAACTACTGGCTGTCCATTGTCTATAGTTCAAAATAAGCTACTGTGCTCTACAAACTTTGAGACCATAAAGCCCAAGTTCCCCCATCCAGCCTATTTGATATGATCACAACAGTCTCATCATTTTATCTAAGATTGCACATCAAGATACAACCTCTCACCAGAAAACGACCAGCTAATCCTATTACTGACATTAGGATTGTGTTTGGGCTGCCAGAAAGACCACATACAATGAGCCACACAACTCAGTTAATACAATCAAAAACAAGACAACTTGACAAGATTTTACAGACTTTATGTACACTGAACCTCAATTCTTAAAGAGTTTACCCAATCAATTGATTTCCTTTTGAAGAAAATCTTGTTAAATCCACAAAGAATTTTCAGTAGTCTTGCCACAATAGAAAAATATGTATATGTATGAACAACTTACCATAAACCATAAAATGACCCTTAAACATGAAATTATCTGTATCAAACTCTAATATCATGATTTTAACAGACAGCCCTTAATAGAAGGTCAACAATTTTGTCAACATGTATCATGAATACAAACTGTCCTATACTTTAAAATTACCCCCATGTATCCTGCCTAATCTAAATATACTTGTATTTTTATATCCTTGCCCTTTTAACCCCTTGACAGGAGGGACCACTTGTGTTAATCCATCCAGTAATAATAATATTCTATACAATCTCACTATATAGCATGAACACAACAGCACAGGTCTCTTTTGAGTATTAATGAGCAAGGTCACAACCAAATCAAAATAAAACACCACCAGGCAGTCTGCAAATCAAACAAATAAAAAAAGAGAATTATTTTTCTCAAACCCTTTATAATACCAACAGTAGCTGAAATTCTTGAAAATGACCATAACATATAGATATCTGACAAAGAGAGCTTATTGTCAGGGGCACAGTCCAGCAACCATTTAAGTCAGGACATTAAATAAAATGTCTTCCACATGTGAAGAATTATATTCTATATGAAGCTCCCTTAAGTCAATGACATGAGGGTACTGATAAGAGAAGTGATTGATATGGTTTCAACACATGCAGCAGGATGATTTATCATTTGATAGACAAAGTCTACTGAATTGAAACCTAAATACGTTTTGCCATCTAGAAAAGAAAAATGACTAATTCACCCATATAGTCAAAGTTTAAACCTTGATATCCTGGATATTGATCATAAAAATACGCCACACTTGCCAAGCTTACAGGGCCATGTTAGGCCTGCACTGACAGTGCATCCTAGTCTTTGTTATTCGTCCATTCTGACAACTGGTGCACCACACTCGCGTATAATGTGATTAGTTAAGCACATCAAATGATCGACAGTTTAAAACACTCGCCAGTAGTAAGTTTCTTATAGTACACCACTAAACAAGCACGATAGTGTCCAGTTTTTATAACCATGATTTACATAGGCCTGTATTTCTGACGTAGTTGTCTACCACCACCGACTACCGTTAGCATGTTTAGCCAGTCATATCCTAGCCAGTCCCATACATTTTGACAGTAGCTTAGTCGCATCCGCATCTTTACATAAAACTCTCACGACCCAAAAGCGAAGCTTGTAGCCGCTAGATGTTGAATACAATGACGAGAAAATGCTAATAGGCTAGCAATTTCATACCAGAGACTAGTTAAAGTTACGTTGGCTAACGTAGCAATGGTTACATGGAAATGCGTAGTTGGCGTACCGGTGTGTCAACCTATTTAGCTAGCTCCCCAACTAAACCAACTGCCCAATTCGACAGCAACCTCGTTTGTACCTTATTTGTAGTATGAAACGGCGAAATCCTTACTAAGAGGTAAAGAAGGCCCCTAAGTGGCAAATAACGACTACGTTCACTTGAGATTAGCTACACATCGAAAATGGCAGCATCGACTGGACCGTCTTTCGAAAGCGGTTTAATGTAATAAAGCTAGCAGGCTAGAAGGAACCAACGTAAGCTAACTTTGTATTCTGACTGCCATGACACACTGGTATGTGTCTGGCTGACAATCAAGTTTAAAGAAAAAAATATATACACGCTTCGCACGCAAGTTAGCTCACCTTCTATACTGTTTGATATGGTGGTCAAATCCAAAATACACAACTGTCAAGTCGACAGGTGACGACGCAGATACAGTGCCACTCTCTTAGCAACTGTCAACGCAAATGTTGTGTACAGAAGTGTAGCTAACGTTAGCAAGCTAGGATATGTAATGTTTTCTAAGCTGACTTAAGGCCAATGCCTGCCTCTCATTACAGCGCTGGCTAGCGTTTAAGCTACTGCTAGCCAGGCAGAAACAACTTGATTACAAACAAACAACGCGTAAACAAGGCCCATGGTTCTTCTTAAAAGTGAGACAAAAGAGGCAAAATAACGCCAAACACCTTATTCAGCCAACGTTAACTATATTGGCCACAATGACAAGTATCGAGGCTAGTGAATTATTAGCAAGCTAATGCTAGCTTAGCCGAGTAAGATAGCGAGTGCTTCTTCAATGACCGTTCGCTCGCAAACACTAAGCTGACAAAAATAAACACTTGGCTGCTCGCTATACACGTTAGCCCTACTGGTTGTTATTAATTAGGCCAGTTGTCCGGCTGACAATAAATCGCTGACCTTATCAATACCGAATGAGCTATTGCGGGACAGTCACGCAGCTGACGTTTAGCGATGTTAAATCAAACAAGAACGTTATAGCTATTACTAGCTAACCTTGGCATGTAAGCTAATTAATATTAGCAAGCCTTGTTGTCGGTGGCTAACGCTTTGCCAGCTCGACAGGATAGTAAATGGGATTTCTTTTACAAATAGCAGCCCCGGTACAACTCACGAATTCGGTGTTTTGGGTGCAGTTTTGTCAAATTTTATTAACATTAACAAGTTGTCTAGCTAGCAGCTAGCACGTTAAGGCTAGCTAGCAAAAAGAAATGGCCTCTGATACATTTTAGACACAAAAAAACAGGAAAGCAGGAACGGGATTCGAGATATTTTCGCAACACTGAATCATAATTCCTCCGATGTACTTCGATACTGAATAACCTCGAAAGTCCAAAAGACTGTTGGCCGAGATGTCACTGAAAAATTCTAGCTTTGGTATAATGTTGTTACCTATTTGTTCCAGTGTTGTAGTTGTAACAGACAGTGCACCAGCTCCTCTTTTCTCTCTCTACCCCTGCTACTTTCACATCAGCTGAGGGGCCTACAACTGCAATATACATCCGCGTGATTCATCCGCTCAGGGACTAGTTACCTCTGTTTTTCGGCATCTGCTTGTTTTGAGTCAACAAAGCTGCAACGACCAGTGGGTGTATTGCTCTGTACATGTATGTCCATATGTTTTTCATATAAAAAGATCGGGCAACGCCTGAAAGTATCTAGACACAATCACTGCAACACTGAAGACATTGGTAACATTAGCTTGTCACAAATATTAAGTATTAATCCGCTGGGTCGTGACCCCCCTCCCCCCCTTTAATACACATACATAAAATAGTTATCTCTACAAATTAATTTGACGCCCTGTATTACATTTTTTTTTTCTTATTACCTGACATCACTGTAAAATAACATCCAACAGTTTTCTCTGCCGTTGACTAAATAACATTTTAGTAGCATTTCAGTTGTCATGGTTACACTTCTGCGTCCAAAATGGCGTTTTTACTCGGGGAGCAAATATATCAAATAAGTGGTCAGGGACCACCACCTTTAAAAGATTTTTTCCAACTTGAGATTACCAAAAATGAGGTTGAGTATTTGAATAGGTCTCTATAAAGCAGAATGACTCTGTGAAAAAGCTTGTTGATGAAATAAAAAGCCCAACCTATTAAACTGAAGCTAGCTTAATTACCATCTACAGTTAGCTAGCTTTTAACATTGCTGGGCCACTACTTCATACTTTGTAGGCTGCTTACCGTCAAGTTGAGAGGAGACTTTTGTACCATTTAGTTAAGATTTTTACTCATCAACTTTAACAATGAACTGATGGCAAAATGATACAGTATGACGTCTAAATGAACAGGCTTGTAAAATTAGTGTTTCAGTGGTTTTAAACCGTCATATTCCAGTGAATTTTTTGGTAGATAAGTTTTAGTTAATTTTTTATGCATCAAGGTTTTTTTTTTCTAGAATAAGTCACAATATCTTTAATGTGTCCTGACTATGTATTATTTTTTTGCATGTATGACATTAGGTAATTTGGAAATCATGGAAGATTTCTCTGCGGCCTGAATGGAGAGGAGCTCCACCCAGACAGCTAAAGATGGTTCATCACGATTTTCTGCATGAGAAGATGCTGCAGCGTAAGTTTTCTTCATTAGAATAATCACTACTTATTGACCTTAAATTACGTCTTTAATACTGCATACCACTTTCAATGTTTTTGGCCCTAATGTGTTCTGAATCTTGTTGTGGTACCATGTTTTGGCTGGGGTTCAGGTTTTGCTTTAAAAAGAAAAAAATGGAAAAAATTTGCAAAGAAAGAAAGAAATGATGCTCATGCTGTGCTTTGTCATCTGTAGGTGAAGTTGATGCTGTTTTTGGGCAGAGGATCCTGGATTACACAATATCACTCTGCCAGGGAAAGTTTGATTATCTGGAGCGCTTACCTGATGGCATATTGCTCAGAATCCTGTCCTACCTACAACTGAAGGACACAACACTGCTTGCACAGGTTTCACACAGATTCAGAAAGGTGAGAGCCTCTTTAAATGATAAGAGTACAAAACTCTGTTTACTCATTGATGCAGAAGTAGTGTGTTAGTTTCTATTTTGTCTTTCTCCTTTCTACATTTGTGCTTATTTATATTTGAGTGCTGATAATCACATCTGTAATTCTGCATTATGTTCTTTTGTGATTGGACTGCATTAGCTTTGCAGCTCAGAGAAGTTTTGGGAGCAGACTGTGAGGAATCGCTGTGCTGGGTTTTCTAGTGACATGGAGGGCATAGCCAGTGCCATGGGCTGGAGGAAGACCTTTTTTGCCTTTTTCCACAAGAGCAGCATTAAAAAACAGCAGTGAAAAAGAAAAAAGACAAAGTGTGAACAGTTTTATGTCTGTGTAGATTTTCAATCATCCAGGTAATGGTAAAAAGAGAGAGAGAGAGAGAGAGAGAGAGAGAGAGAGAGAGAGAGAGAGAGACAGAGAGAGAGAGAGAGAGAGAAGTCTCGTTGCTTTCTTCTAAAGCTCCTAGGACTGAACAGATTTTTTTCTGTTATGGAACAGCTGTGATGCAAATGCAATCACAGAGGATGGAGAGCCAAAATTTATTTAGCATTTTGTGAAACAAGAGTCAGATTCAGCGAGTTTGGATGTGACAAATGACACGTATTCAGTGAAGGGCTACTATTACTGGCAAGTTAAATAAAATTACTAAACTGCATAATATTGCATTAAGCATCAGATTATGTTTCTGGAATTTTTTACACATTTTTTATTTCTCTTTTTAAAAAAAGATAAAACATGATCTCCAAAAGCTTATAATAAAAAAAAACTACAATTACTGGAGTCTTACTGACATCATATCAGGTCATTGGTCGCTTTCAACATATACTTCCTGTTTACATTTGCCAGTGAACTGCTGTTGCGCCCTCTGCTGAAGGCCCTGAGCACACAATGGCGTCTGTGCCTACAGCCAGCCTGTGTTGATCTGTGGTGCTGTGTTCACTAAAGCAGCCAGCAGAGGGAGCAAAGTGGCAAAGAAAACTAGAGTCAGATGATGGAGGGAGGAGGATCAAGCAAATAAACCGTTGGGTAACGTGTGCAAAACAAGTGCTGTAGTTCTGGTTACCACATCTAGGCCTAAAGACTACAACACACTTATTCTCGGTAGAAACCTTGTGCATATTTGTGTGTAGCGGCATCTGCCACACCGGTCTTACCTCACCTGAAACCTGTACAAGCAAGCAACAGTAACGTAAGTCTAAGGAATGCACTGTTTTTTTTCTGTTTTCATGTTCCTTAGTGGATCAGTGACAACATATGGTATATTAAATGTTAAAAAACAGTTAAATACTAAAATACTGCCTTGCTGTTTCCTATTTTAACATAAAAATGACAAATTAGAAAGGAAAACCCTAGTTCTATCCTGTGTTAAGCAACGGCATGAACAGCACGTTAAAATGCAGACAGTTTTCTATAAATGTCTTAGTTCTCCTAAATATTAAATATTCCTCTTCTCAAATGATAGCTGAGTGTTCCAGTGATCTGACACACAGCCCTGACTTGTAGCTACCATGGCCTATTATTAGCCTCTGATACCGCCTTCTCAGCTGAGTCTGGTCTGGGAGGAAAAATATTCATTACGTAACAATAAAGGATCTGTCTCCCAGACTCACTTCCTGAATACCACAGCAGCAACTAGGCCTCATACTGAGGTAGAGCGGAAGCGTCATCCATTTGTTTGTTAGAGCAGGGCCGCTTGTTTTCTGCTTATCCCTTTACTCCACACATTCACCACACCACCCCTCCTTCTCAGCTCCTCTTTGTGGGTCAGTGATGCAGCCGGAGTGACGCAGCAGTGGCAGCAGCCTCCAGAAGGCAACTATGCACAGCAGGAACAGGGAACCTCTGCCAGAACCGTAGTCCACAGACAGCAGTGACGAGAGAAGATGGTAAAGGCCTGATCTGGGCCAAAGGAAGAATGGGAGCCGGGTAGTCGCTCTCCTTTCCTGCTCCTAAACAAACACCAGAGAGACTTCCACAGCGGCAGAGACAGGCCCGGCAAGACCTTCAGCACAGAAACATTTTGGTAGGCAACACCGAGTATGAGTGCTTGTTACAGCAGCAACAAAAGTGCTCCCAGGGATGAGTGCCTTTTTTATGCTACGAGTGTGAATGCTTTGAGAATGAGGATGAGGCCTACTCAGCCTTGCACTGCAGTCTTTGCCTCCCTGCTGATGAGCGTCCCTACAGGCCGGAGCTGAGCTCACTGAGCATCAGAGGCACAGAGGCCTGTGTGTTTTATCTTGTGGTTTTGAACACATCCAAGCTGTGATATCAAGGTTAGACGGCAAGGTGCTGCATATAAAATATTCCATATGAGCAACTATAGAAAGTAATATCAAAGCTTTTTAAGTTAGCACAAGGAATTGTTTCCATTTGCAGCTTTGATTCCAGTTTATCTATTTTGAATGCAAATTCAGAAAAAAAAGTTTCTATTCTTTAAGTGACGCAAATAATGATTCCCAACCTTGTAAACTGCAAAGCATGCGTTCCCAGTTATAGAAAACTATAAAGGAGGGCCTTGGTTGTTAAAACTGGAACGGTGGTTGAAGAAGGTCCGCTATGACGCATCACATGGTTTTGGAGTTAAATATGATTTATTTATTGATTTATTGCTGATGTGTTTCAGGTGACGTGCATTTTTAAGTAAAAAGAGCACAGTGTGCTTACTAATTTGTGATTATTTTATATTAGGACAATATTTAGACGAGTATGCAAATAGAAAAAAAAATATGACGGTACCCACCATCAAAATCCGGAGTCATTTCCTGCCACTGAAGTTAGAGAGGAAAACTTTAAATACGACACAAGCTAAAAAAATAACTCCCCAAAAATACGTACCGCACATTCTTTTTACATTCTTTAACCTACAACTTCTGTTGTTGCATCCACCAAGAGTTCAGGTTTTATTTATTAATTTGACCTCTTCTAATGTGCGTCTTTGCCTTGAATTTGAGAACCACATACACACACATACATCCACACACACACACACACACACACACACACCAACCAAAACAACAGGTGGCTGCTATGAATGGACAGAGCTGTGATACCAGGAAGAAAATAAATATCTTGAAAGTTAAAGGACGTCGCAGCGAGTCATGATCTGTCCTGATCTGACGTCCTGATCAGTATGTGACCTGTGGATGTTAAAACGTGGGACAGAAATTGAGGTTTCTGGAAAATGTAGTGCAAAAGCTTGATACAGCCTGTGAGCACATGGACTCCAGACCTGTGTTAAAGTAGGAAGATAATGAGGACCTTATTGTTGCAGTCTGTGGACAAGTTGGTAAAAATATTTTTATCTCATTAAATATTTTATGGTAACATGAGCTGGACAAAAGTCTCTGAGGGTATTACTTCATGTCATTTCTCTGTAGTCTTTTGCAGTCAGGAAATTTATGCCTGTGTTGTTATTAAAGGAGTGTGTGCAGCTGAAAGCACAGACAGACAGTGGGATCACATCTATCTACTGGCAGCAACTAATGGACAAAAAATCCAAGCCTATAAAAGAAAAAAGAAAAAAAAAAAGAGCTATATATCACTACAGCGTTGATGTGATAACAGTTTTTGTGCCAGATAGATTGCATGCTCTAGTGGATGGTTTTGTTGCTTATTAAGTGCTTATTAAATAGTTACTTTTAAAACCTTGATGAATGCTAAAGTGCATTGGTAGAATTAAAATGAATGATGCTAAATGAAATTGCAAGCTTAATAGGCGACATTTTTAATGTACTTTGCTGGATTTTTAGTTTCTTTACCTATTTGTTTTTGTGGAATACTTATATTGTTTTCATGCATATTTGTTTATTTTGTTACATATATTATTTAGCTTCTATTGGTTTTACAGTTGTATGTAAAGCGGGGTTATTGAAAGCAAAATTAGAAGGCTGTGCGTAAATATTTATTTAAAGGATGATCCAAATGTGAACACAGTGGCGCCACCAACACAACGATTAGATCCTGCTGTCACACTCAAATTGATTGACAGTTATTTTTATTAAAGGGACTAATATTAGACAACTAAATCCAAGTTATTGTTTTTTTTTAAAATGCAGTTACAAGTTTGTTGAAACTGTGATATTAACTGCAGTAAAACAGTCCAATACAAAAATACATTTTTTTACCTATTGATGCAAGTACACTCAGGAGATATGTAGAGGATGATGAAGAGAGTTTTAAAATGTCTGAAAACTGGAGAACAGTGAGGAAAAAGCTGTTTGCCATGCCATCCAAAAGCTGTGGCTGAGGTTAAAAACCTTTTGCCATCTGGATAATAACCTCCCGTTTTTGACAAGCTGGCGAATGTAGGGTTCTTCGAGGAAGCACCAGAAATAGAAGAGTGAGCCTGTGGTTAAAGGTGTATTCATGAAACAAATGTGATGTGATGCATCAAACACAGGAAATGAAATGGGACGTTACATCAGCTAAGATTTTTAGAATTAGTGTGATGATTGTATTTTAAGAGAGGAAAGCTGAAGCGCTAAACGCCTTCAGGGCAATAGGGGCATGCATAATGATATAACAGCTGCTTATATTTGTCTTTTGAAGTCTGCGGTGCTATAAAATGAAACGGCTTTGAAACAGCTTTATAGATGTCTTGGTCAGGATGAAGAGAAGCCCTACACAGTCATATGACTCTTCACTCAGTTGTGTAAATAAAACAGTTGCTTCCGTCCTCAGAGGCTAGTGAGAGGCTCACAGAGCCATGTCGTGTTTAGCTTCCTCCCCTCCCCCTCGTCTGCAGTGCTGACGCATCTGCTGCTTTTGCATCAATCAGCAGCCTCTATAAAGGTATACCCAGAGTCCTCGCTGAGAGCAGGATTCTCTTTCTCTCAGCCTTGCATTCAGTTTGCATGCTCGCCGCGACTATGAGAAAAAGCATGGATGAACATCTGTCCTGCGACTGCTGTGCTACACAATAGGACAGTCGTCAGTGCCATCTTCACTCGGGTTCTGCATTACCTAACCACAGCGACTGCGTAAGCACGGACGAAGGGCTTTGGTGTAATATATTGCTGCACATGCAGAGACTGTGTGCACAAGCATCAAACAGATGGTGTAGCGTTATGCATTCAAGGTGCATGTTCTTTCTAAGTGGGCTAGGCATCATTTTGTTTCATGCAAAAGACATTTTCTTCTTTGGTCAACGACGAGCTGCATCGGGATGGAGCTGATGTGATGCTGGGGAGATTTAATACGGCATTTGCTGTGCAGCAGAGGACTCCTCACTCTATGCTGCTAATAGCTATGCAGCTGAGCGCTTTCTCTGGCTTTGGAATCGAGTACAGAGCTGGTGTGTGATGTAGCACCCTGCATCTCTCCGCTCTCCCTACAGCCCTCTGCCATGCTTAATAAAAGTTGCCGTTTCCTGCTCAGTGGCTCCAGAACGAAAGCTTCAGATGCCCAGCTCGCACAAAGGCAGACACATACTCCGGTTTAGCTACACGCCGTATAAACTGTGAGTTATTCCTATAGCTGTAGTAGGACAGAAGAGGGACAGTCAGAGGAGGGCAGGGCAGATCTAGCCCAGGACCTGGGCTGCATGGACAGAGGCGAAGGACGTTGGAGCTGGAGTCATCTGCACACAGAGAGGGAGGGAGAGGAAGAAAGACGTCAGAAAAAGCTCTGCTTCTGACAACACCACTGTTCAGCGACCATCATAGAAAAAAAACTACTTTCGCCTTGCTCTCACGAAACAGTTTTTCACGTATAGTTTGGTATATGTGTGGCTGTAGGAAAGGGATACTGCATGACATTGTTTCCTGTTCGCGGTGCATCATTTTCTCTGAATTACTAAGGTACGTTTTGCATGGTTTCCCTCAATTTCTAACCTGTTTTCTTGCGGAAGTACGCTTTGCAGAGGTGCGTGAAGTGGCTTTTGCTGTGACATTTCGCTCTTTGTTTGACAATACTGTCTGTATGCTCGACTGTCATTTCTTGGTTTGTGGTTTTGATGTGTGGGGATTTTTACTTGTAAAGAAAAAATAATTTCACTTTGGCTTTGAAGGTAAACGAAGGCTGGGTGTGGCAAATTCAGAAGTACTGATGACAAATTTAAAATTTCCGCTCAGCATGTGGCCGCAAAAAACCACAACAAATGATACAAATTGTGAAAAATGAATGTGGTGAAGTCAAATAGCAACCTAAAGGAAATGATGAAACCGTTCTGCAAACAATACAAACTGAGAAATTAGTATAAATGCGTGGCACATCACTTGCACTTCTGAGGATGCTATGATAGATGAGAAAGTCCATTTTGGCTGCAGACAAAGACACACAGACCAACACACATATACAAAGTATATTCAAGCGGAGACAAAGGCAAACCTCGGTTGCTCTGCAGACTGCTGCGTGTTGCGGGTTCTCAGAGAGGGCAGGATGTTTGTGGGAGAGAGAGGACCGAATACCCGGACAGCTAATACAGTCAATTGCCATCCAGCTGAATCCCAATAAGTGCTGCGCCATAGCATGTTGCCATGACAACGGAGGCCTGTCTGAGAACGAAGGCAGGAGGGTGGTTGTGTTTTCATCAGTCTGAGAAGCTTTAAAGAATGGCGGCCATATTGTATTTGTTGCACAAATGCAAAATTGGAAACAAATTTGAAAAATAAACACAAAATGACATCAGTGATAAATTACCTACAACCCCCCCGGAGTAGGATTTACTGTGCTTTTATTAACAACTTCCAAACGGTTTGTACCTGGGACAAAAATTAGCAAAACATAAAATAATAGTAGTTATCAAACTGAACTGCCTGTTAATGTATCACAAATGGCAGTAACTAATAACTGCTAATACGTTGTAATTTGCAAAAACTAAATCTCACATGGATCAAGGCAAATTAAAAATGTTCTCGTTTTCCACAAAGCGAGCATGCAGAACTAAGAATAATTTTACAGCACAGACACACTACATAGAGTTCAGAAATGTAGTTTAGAGTAACCATTCACCAGAACGTCTTCGGAGAAAGAAAATAATAAGTCTGCTAAATTCTACAGTTATCGTGTGACTTTAACAGCAGTCATAAAGAAGAAAAAACACAGTAATAATGTGAAATAGTAACTTCTGAGCTTAATTTTGACATTTAAATAACA
The DNA here is from genome assembly GCF_000690725.1 of Stegastes partitus. Taxonomy (NCBI): domain Eukaryota; kingdom Metazoa; phylum Chordata; class Actinopteri; family Pomacentridae; genus Stegastes; species Stegastes partitus. The sequence continues at coordinate 367,650 of NW_007578010.1, read as the reverse complement.
TTGTCGCAGGTGTGATGATTCACAACTTACAAGTGTAAAGTGAGTGTGTCCTAGCAGATACAGTCAGCATGCGTAAGACATGACTCAGTACTGACTCAGACCACACTGACTCTGATATGAGTAGGCCACAGTAAGAGCACCATGTGAAACATCCTCTTTTAAAGTCAGAATGAATGAACTTTAACTTCCCCTAATAGTTGCAGATTGCAGATTACTTTCGTTCACTATCGAAATCAGACTAATCCACAAATGCGGGTTTTGTCAGTGTGTACAAAGTATGTAAATCCCTGTTTAACCAGAAATCTATCTTGGTAGCATACTTCAAGCTAACAGTGTGCTCCAGTGTGCAATCACTAAAAGAATAAGGTATATGTTCTTGGAATAAATTAATAATTAATACTATTTGCATTAATTACAATGTTATTATCAAGTCAGCAGAATGTCTCAGCTTTTCATAGCATTCATTGTGGCTACATTATATCAGTGGTCCTACTCTGCTGCCATTTCCCTCATAAGGCATTAATTCGTAGCTCCTTGTAGTGAGAGTTGACGGCAACTTTCTGTGAACCAACTGAAAGGATGCCTCAACTGTCAACTGACAGGCAACCAAAGAAGAGACTATATGACTCATCGGCACATAACTATCTGCATGACATTTTCATACAAGCCTAGGCACTGGGAAGAAACGGCCTGTCGTGATAACTTTGCAACCATTTCTAGAGCACAGCTGTGGTGGCACGCCAGATGAATGACTATTAAATTTAATTATCGTTAGTTTTTATAAAAAGTAAAATTCTATAACTGAGTACCAAAGCCAGGTGCACGCCATCACTTCCGCTGTTTTCAGAAAGAAAAGAAAAAAGTTTTCTCATGACTTTGTTCTTGGATTCGTACTTAACCAACTCCAGCTGTTCATGACATGCCATTTCCATGTATGAAAAACAAAGTTAATCTCAGGGGCGCAAAAAACAAGGGAGTGGATAGGAATATAGAGAAATTAAGAGTCACATCACTGTGCAATTGTAGGTGAGTGGCAATGGCTTTGGAAAATATTTAGTCATGTCCTTTGAGTAGAAATTCACTCTGACAGTATTTCTATGTATGATAGACTCTCATCAGATTGTTTTCCGGTGTGACTCCTAGGCTACTAAACAGCTCCACCGCAACATTTGCAAGTTCAATGTCTTGCTCAAAGCATGCTGACAGTCGTCTTAACATGCCTTCCCACATATTACTGACGCTAGCCGTGTTTTGAAAGAATAAATCCTTTCCACAAAGTATTCATTCCCCCATGTTGTAGCACTCTCAGTTAACAGCTGCAAATATCAAAACAAAGTAGTTAGTTCTCCACCAAAAACAACTGGCAATAATATAATTAAAAATGTCCCAGTTAGCCTGTAGAAGGGTTTAAAGACGTTGTGTACAATAGAAACAATATTAAGGGAGACAAAAAGGACACTTTAGATAGTAATGGCACAACCTTAAATCAGTTCAGTAACAGCTACAATAGAGCATGTTTTGCCAGAATGGTTTTAATTTTTATGTGGGGACTTTTTTTAATGAAATGGGATGGAGATGATGATGGCTTGAGTCACCAGAGCTGTTTGCCAGACTGTTGACAGCGGAGCTTCTCTGTCAGGACATTACTGCCATCTAGTGTTAAAATGCAAGTACAGCTCAAATATTTCCAAATATTAAATGTGCCTACCTCTGGGTCTTTTCAAAACAGTCAGAATCATCATTTTGTAAGAATCTGATGTTATTGTTTTTTGTCCTTTTTTTTTTTTTTTAGATGACCGTGGTGTCCCCATGTACTCAAAACCTCATGGATAGCGCTCACCCTCACACTGTGCTTAGCAAGCTCAATGAGCAGCGCTCACAAGGCCTCTTCTGTGACGTTACCATTGTGGTGGAGGATGTGAAGTTTCGGGCCCACAAGAACATCCTGGCAGCCTGCAGCGGGTACTTCAGGAATGCTCTGACAACTTCTGAGACATGGAGCTCTAGCCAAGTGCTGGAGCTGATGGACCTGAAGTCTGAAGTGTTTGCCAGTATCCTCAACTTTATATACTGCTCTAAGGTGGCATCCCCTGGTACAGAGGACACAGGGGGTCTTGTAGCAGCTGGCAAAAGACTTGGAATTCCTTTTTTAGAGAAGCTTGCAGAACAAGAGAGGCAGGACGAATGTGTCAAATCCACAGACTCCTGTACAGCTCCGGTGTCTAAAATAACAAAGAAGGAAGCCCCTAGGCCTGAGGAGACAGACGGTGCCAGAGGGCCACGCATCACCAATGCCTTCTCGATCACTGAAGTGTGTCCTGGGAACAATCCTTTCACCCCTCTGGTTAAAACAAATGGGGACAGGCAGTCACCAGACGTGGGACAGCTCCCATCAAGTTGTCCTACAACGTCCTGCTTCAACGGGAACAATGAGACGACCCACGCCCTCTCAGAACACTCTTATGCAGTAAGCAAATCTACTGAAGGCAAAGATAGCAGTCAGTGGGACAACAAGAAGGTCTGCAAGCCAGCTGTTACACAGCCAAAGCAACTCATTTACAGGAATGCAGGCCCGCTCAAAAAGCGCCACAGGTTGAGAGGAATTGTGGGTAGAAGTATACTTCCAACACCAGCTGAACCACAAACAGATAAACCAAATACAGGAACCCCCACATTAAATGATGGTGGTACTGCAGAACCTGTCGCAGTTATGGCACCACCTCCACTTTTTTCAGAGGCTGAAACAGAAAAAAGTGCCGACACAGGATTACCTACGGCCACTGATGATCCTCAGATGGAGCTGGGTCCACCGACCCTTTCCCCTCACACAGAGGACAGCATTTCAATCTACAGCTGCGAGCACTGTCCCGAGATATTCACAAATAAAGCTCTTCTCACCATTCACTCAGAGGTACATAAAAAGCGTTTTGTTAGTCATTTGTTTTGCACGTTTTGCCGCAGAAAGTTCATACACCTCAAACGACTACGGAACCATGAGCAGGTCTGTCCTAAGGCTGCAAGAGGCCCGCCTAAGCTAGACACCAGTGATATATCAGCCAAAGACATGGATCACCATTCAGATGAAAAGTCAGACACGGAGGGCGTCCTCACACAGCCTCCTTCTGAAGACCCCCCCAGCCCTTACACGCCAGAACCGGTTCAAGTGGACCAATCAGAGCCTCCACAGGAGGAGAAGGCCGTGAAGCCTAGTGGTGGTCAAAGGAGATACAACTGCAGTGTGTGTAAACGGGTCTATGTCACCCTGTCCAGTCTGAAGCGGCACGAAAATGTACATTCCTGGCAGAGGGCCTATCCCTGCCATTATTGTAATAAAGTGTTTGCTTTGGCAGAGTACCGTACTAAGCATGAAATCTGGCACACAGGTGAACGCCGCTATCAGTGCATATTCTGCCTGGAGACATTCATGACATACTATATCTTAAAGAACCATCAAAAGTCCTTTCATGGCATTGATCCCACTCTAGCTGTTAAAAAGAAATCCGCCAACGGTGGGCTGAAAGCCAGCGTTTATCCAATCAAGCTCTACAGGCTTCTACCCATGAAGTTTAGAAAGAGACAATACAAGACGTACAGTCAGACATATTCCGAGAGTGTTGAAAGAGGGGATCAACCTTTACGAGACAGCAGCTCTCTTATCCCTCCATTTGAAGAAAATGGTGTGATCAGCCACCCTGACGCTGCTTCATTTCCTCTGACATTCATGGCAACAACAAAAATGGTCTCACCTGTCATGCCTCGCATCAGCTTTGACAAGCCATGTGACCAAGATATTGACCAATGTCTGAACAATGAATTAGAAATTCAAGGAGGCACAAGAAAAGGGGCTGAGAACAGAGATTCACCCTTTATTAACTATGACAGTACCTTCTCTGTGCAACCCAATACAGAATCTCCTGCAGGTTACAAAGATGATCCACCAGTGTTAATTAACTCAGAGCACATGAGTCATAATGTGCCATTCTTCAACTCCTTAAGCACTGTTAAAAAGTTAGGTGAGCTGTCCGCTTCTGCAAAAAGAGTTGAGGAAATGACCAAGGAGATACTTCAATCGAGCACAGAGAATCTGGGGCGCGATAAAACGGTGGGAGCAAAAACAGAAACATATATTGCCAAACCTGCTTGCCCGGGTCCATCTGTGGACAGCGATGCTATGCCACTCTGTCAGATAACAGTGAAAATTGGCAATGAAGCCATCATCCGCCGCCAAATCAAAGGATCTAAGCTCTTCCCCAGAAAGAAGAGGAGAATCAGAGAGCTGAATGAGGAACGGAGCCCAAGTCAGTGCCCTCCAACAAGGGAAAAATCAGAGAGTCCCAGGCTCCGCCTCAGACCAGGAGGCACTGCCACCACAGAGCCAGAGACATACGATGATCCCAATGACTGTGACACAGCTGATATGCTTTGGCGTCCCTACTATTCTTACAAGGCTAAAAAGAAAAGAAAGAAGCTCAGACACAAGCACAGAAAAGCTTTGTTTCACCATTATCCTGAAACATCAGGAGACAGGACTGCTGCCAGTGAGGCCCACCTTGATAGAAGTAGTTGGCTGACAGAGGAGAGCGTCCCAGGTGGCAGCACAGGGGTGAAACATAGCCTTAGCAGGAACTGCAGCCCGAGGGCCACCTACAACTGTGACATCTGTGACAGCTCTTTTATCACAGAGACCGGTCTGAGAGCTCATGTTATTGGTTCCCACCCGTGTTTCTGCCGGACCTGTGGTAAACAAGGCCCCCCTGGTGAGGCGCCTGCCGGCGGAGATTACATCTGCAACAGCTGTATGGAAAACGGCTCCTGCTTTGATAATACACCCCGGAGCCCCAACCCAGAGAAGAAGTATCGCTGCTCCTTCTGTCCCCAGCGTTTTCTCTACCTTGCCACCAAGAGGAGCCATGAGAAAAAACACCAGGAGACAAACGAGGAAGGATACAATTATGACAACTTCACACCATGTTCTAAATACTCAGCACACCTGAGTGAAGACAGTAAACAAGACGCCATCAAAACAGAAGACGGTGACAATCAAGGCATTGACATCAAACGTGAAAGGGTGGAAGGAGAACATTTTTCCATCGATAAGAATAGGCCTAAAATCGAGGACACAACTGACTTCACATCTTTGACGACCTACCAAGACGTGTCATATTCCAACATTAGGAGTCCGTTATCGTCCTGCATTGACCCACTGTTTTCATTAACACCCCCAAAGGTGAAACATAAAATGGCAAAAAAGAGGATCAGTGCACAGCATTCTCTGCATCTCATTACAAAAAAACAAACCTGTGACAGAGACAGTGAGAGCAACAGGGACATGTTGGTGGGACCAAGAACAAACAGTCACAATGATCGCGAGAAGTCCTGTAAACTATTCAGAAGAAATGACTCAGAATCTAAAAGTACCCACATTTCTATACACAAGCCAGAGAAATGGGTATGCAAAGAGGAGCCATTTTTTTAAAGGACTTTGAGAAGTGCGACCAGCTAAAGGCAAAAGAAAACATGAATAATATTTGAACTCAAGCCACTGCTTTGGTTGGGAAGTATAAGATTTGTAATGTTGTTTTTGCAGCTAAGCTCAATAAAGTGTTTTTAAAAAATGGCACTAAAAATGAGCATCTAATACCAGTGTAGGCTGTAATTTCTTCCCTCCTAAACCAAACGACTCAGTGATTTTTTCACATTTGTAGAGGATATTTTTTGCATAATATAGGACCTCCTGACACAGACTGTACTTTGTCTATTGTCTATGCATGTAAGCAGACTCGGTGACATTACTGTAACCTGAAGAAAAAACATAACTCTTGGTGATGTTTCTTCAAATGTGCAATATCAAAACAGCATTTGTAATGTGTTGGTCAACTGAAAAGCTGCCTAGTCTTCACTTTTTTTAAATAAGTTTGAGGAAAACATGAATTTTAAGACTGTCACATTTCTGAATCTCCCATTCAGTTAACTGGTGAGTTGCACTTTATCGTTAGACTATGCTAATTTGTTCAATTCTTTGATAATTCAATTTCCATTTTAAGCACCACTGATATAATTCTAATTTCTAATTAACACATGGTACCATTGAGATTAAAGTTACTACTTTTGTGTGTTTAATATGTATAAAACATGTAAAACTATTTAAATAAATATTGCTGATATTCTAAACAGTTACATTTTGTCCTCCTTTGGCTGAGATACAATAAATGCTTGACAGTTTAACAGAACGCATCACACTGATGCTTAATGAAACACTGATGCTGATGATTAAGGAAAAGTCCCAGAAACATCCTCCAGTTAAAGTGTAGAGTGTGTTTTTAAGCAGGACATTTTAAAAGATTTAACCCATCATATTGGTACAAAACCTGTTCCATGGCAAGCAGTTTCCTAAATAGAAAGCCACATGGTGGTCATCTGCTCCGCCTGGTTCTTCTGGGACCTGCAGCGCATTTGAAAAGATCATTCCCTCATTCTTCCACAAAAACTGCATCTGTATTTAGAGTTGGGCCTCAAGACACAATTTCCAGATGTTTCTAAATTCCTTGCTTCTTTCTATGACTGGGTGTGTGATGTAACAGATGGATCATACATTATAGACACTGCTCAACACACCAATAATGCCATGGAGGCAACATTTATGCCTAACCCACCCTAATATATCATTTAATAAAGGACGAATCAAAACACTGATAGCAACAAATCATGTGAGGTTATTAATGCTTTACCAGAATAAATGTGAGCAGCATTTAGATTTTTTTATTCTGTAAGTACAGCTACTGAGGTATTTCACTTGGAAATAAGGATAAAATTGCACTAATCTAAAGACAACTCTTCATATTATAGCAGTGTGGTGAGGAACATAGCTTGCAACAACCTCACTGTACAGCTAAAGAGGGTACCAGCTCACTATATTTGTACAAAACCTGCAATGATTACTATAGTACTACATTAAAAAAATAAATAAATAAAGTATTAAATACGACCCGAATATAGAGTAGATATAATAATAAGCAGCTCTATATATTTTTGGATTTTGCCAAACACTTAATAAAGATTTCACTGGTCTTATTTAGAAAAGGATTTCAACCACAAACATTTGTCTGATATTACTGTACCTGAACTACTATAATCCAAAAAGCTAATCTGTCAAAGACACAAAATATTTTACATTAGCAATTTTAATGTCACTGAATTTTGACAGCAAACAGTAGAGAAATGTGTGACATACTGTGCAGTTTTTAAGCAGTCCCACGTCTTTGACTTGCAAAACTAATCGGCTAGATGTTATCAGTGTATTGGTGTTATGAGCTATTGTGTGCTATGTGTTAAAAAGCTCGGAAAATACATAGAATTTGGCTCTAAAAGTTAAATCGCACACGTGACTGCCTTTCAGGCTCCCTGCTTCTACCAGTGAAGAGGATTAGACCCAATCAAAAGCAGCAGCACCTTGACAGAGATGAAGAGAACAAAGGATGTATGTGTTTTTATCTACACTGGACTCAAATGGGATAAAAACAGATTATATAAGCGTATTATCTGTAGAAATAAAATCCTGACATATTATATTTGGGACATCTGTGCGAAATCTCTGAAACTGTGTATTGCTTACTCAGTCAAATGGATCCCTAAGTATGAAGTGTATTTCAATAGCAGTATTTAGAAAACTCCGTAGAGAGCATGGTGTTAGTCAGGTCAAGTCAGTGCTATTTATATAGTGTTTTTAAAGCAACAGCAAATGTGTTTTACAGTTGAAAAACTAGAATGGTTTCAAAATAAACCTAACAAGGTTAACCATGGTGGTTCAGGCTCTGCGGTATCATTCATGTTGTCAATTTACCAGAGTAATTTAAATATTAAAGGTTAAAACTCCCCCCAAAAATGTATAAAACACAAGTTTACCTGGCCCTACAGTATTTTTAATTATGAATATTAACCTGACTAATTTAGAACTAAAGTTATGCCATTATGTTTGTTTTGTTTTATTAGATATTTTCCATTGAATTTTATTGCAAACAAAACCATTAAGACGCAACCACAAGTGAAAATCTGTTCAGCGGAAAAAACATTGAAAAAAACACAAACATTGCAGTTAATAACACAAGCATGTATAAAACTGATTTTATGAGGTCTACGGTGATATTCTAGCTTTTACCAGGGAGCTACAGAAACAGGCTACCTATGGTGTGTGTTTACATGCTGGCAGACATTTTCATGTTTAGGGTCATTCTCCATTTTACTATCATTTTGTGTTGCTTCGTTCCAATTAATGTTAACGAGCTGCGGGCAGTTTCTTTTAGCAAGACTTTTCAAATATACAACGTTTTAAGTAAATACTTTTAATCACGTTTCACCAGCGTTAAAACTGTGTGCCTCGGGAATGAGTTTTAAAGCGGCGGTACTTAACTCCTTCTCACCTGGTGATACATTTACATCTGCCTCACAGCGGCGCGTCTTAAACGGACGGGGTTAACTTAAAGCACCGGTGTCCGAGATTAGCCGGCTAAGCTAGCTACACAAGTCAAAGTATGTGTTCTCCGCTCAGCGTTGCATAATGAGCAACACCGCACATAGCGCTCAAATCCCTTTTTAAAACTCCTACCGCCACCTCCACACTGCAGTGCTAGCCGAAGCAGGCGGCTCGACTTTTTCTTTTCTTTTGAGGAAGCTTTCTCCAAACGTTTTGTGGCTTCAGTGTGTACGGGACCTGACGTGACGCGGTAGTGGGGCTGGCTCTCCTCCACTCTGCCTGCATTCATAAACGGATATGATAAACCAGCGCTGAATGCACCGGAGCAGCGACAACGGGCAGCCCTGACCATGGCGGAAGAGGACGACGCTAGGATTCGGATTTTACAGAGCCTGCGGGGGAAGATATGTAAGTCTGACCGGCGGGCCGACGTTTTCTGTGTCTCACACGGGGAGAGAGGTCGGTAAACCAGGCGAGCGGAGTGTCGGAGCCCGGAGGGGCGCGGCGTGCTATCAACAGTCGACAGAGTGAAGCCAGAGACAGGCGGCTCATCTAGTCGGTCTGCTGCCTAACGTCAAGTTAGCCTAGCATGCTACCAAAAGCTACTAGCCTGTTGTGAATGATTTCATTCACCCAGAACAGCTTCGCCGCCGTCAGTTAAGCTCTGAAAACACACTGGGCGTTTTGTGCCTGTTAGAAACGTTAGCTTTTGTTGTGGAGGTGAGCTGTAAGCTAAGGTAACGTTGGTGGCACAGTAGGCTAGCTGCTCTCAGCCACTTCAGTCCGCCGTCACTAAGCTAACCCATTCAGCTATAACGTTACTCACTGCAGGCGTCTGACAGCCAGGGAACTTGGCTAATCGTTGATAATTACGGCATTAATTTAAGCGACAACACCTAGTTTAACAAATGAAGACTCACACATCAGAGTAATGGTCACTCACCCTCTGGGATTGAGCGACACCAAAACATCTACGTTAATGTAACCCGGGAACGTTACATGCCACTAACATACTCATAATTATTGCGTATTGTATTGGTAGTTTATTGGCTGATAAATGAGTGATAGAGTGAGTCTTCTTTTAGCAAACTCCTTTTTTCTCAGCATGTCTCTGAGTCGCCAGTATTTGCTCTCTGATCTACATGTGGAGGCATTAATCAAGACACATTTCAATTAAAATATAATGTCTTAACATTTGCCACCATATTAATGATTAAATCATAAATCGGAAAGAGTCAGTTGGTTTACAGCATCAAATAATCTATTGGCAAGTTAAACTGTAGTTACTGTAATATCACTGTAACAATGAAGAAACATTGACTTTGAGGTAAAATACCTCAGCAGCCAGCATCCAGATCTTCATCCATAGGCTGGGCATCTGATTGAATATTTAATTTTGTTTTTTGCCAAATTAATAAGATCTTTATGGCTGCTTGCTTCAAAAGTTTCAGCCACTGCCAGTGGTAAATGTTTCCTAGTCGCACTACTTCATTGTTAAATAAATGTCTTCAAAAGAAATTAATTTAACATAATCTGGTAGTAAAGAAGGTTTTATTTGATTAATAACAATAATTGCTATTGTTGCTATTTTAAACATGTCTGATAAAACATTTTTACTAATACAGGGTAAGGCGACACTTTGTTTCGAAAATAGGATCAGACTACAAATATGAGTTGCTGTAGATGTGGTTTAACAGTGTGTATTTACTGTAAAGTGAATATAGGCTAACGGGTATGTAAAGCTTGTATGCAGATGCACACAATAGGATGACAAATGTCAGTTTCACTACTATGAATTAATGAGAAAACAGTAAGCAGAACAAAATAGAGGAACTGTCATGGCATGTAACTCACTTTGCAGTCTTACGAAACTCCATTCTTCCTCGTTCACACTTTGTCCTTTTTCCTTTAGCCTACATCAATGGAGGTGGCATTCTGTCAAGATGTATTCTTACACCAACTTTTACATGGCCATTGTGCTTGTATTTGTATGTGTTTGTTTGTTTAGTAGTCAGAATACAATCACAAAAACACCAGTTGATAAGTGATGAGGTGGCCTACAGCCAAGACAGGTACTGTTTAGGCTTGCTCTTTGACCCCTGGGTCGTGTTGTTCACTGGGTGACACGCTTCAGTTTTAGTGGAAATGTAATGGAAGAGAAGAGAAGAGATGACAGCAGGGCTGGTTGGCTAAAGTGTGTGTTTGTGTCTGCGTACATATGTGCTTGTGTGCTCTACTCCCACCAGGTCATTCTGGTTTAAGTGACGGCTTGACTGTTTCACTGGCCTTTCCTAAGATGGTTTATTTTTACTCGCTGTGTTTTTGTATAGGGACAAGTATGTAGCATGAACTGAGGCCACACTCCACAGCATTTATAGCCTAAGCTAATTTGCAATGCCTGTCCCTAACCATACACCATTATTAATAGCCTGTTAAAAAGCTGATCTCACTGGTGGCTTTTCTTAATTAGGTCCCTACCTGGGCTTAGGGTACCAATCCACAGCTAGAGGACTAAATTAGACCATTGCCCCTCTAATCCCCCGGTCTAAATCTGACTCAGTGTGAAGTTATTGGTAGTACTGTGTTTGTGTGACTTGTTATCTGTACTGGCAATTCAGGGTTAACTTATCTGATTTGGTATATATTTTTTTGTTTATGTGTTGCATTAAACCCCATGGCACGCAATCTGGGTTTGCCTGCAATGCAATGGAAGTGGTGTGTGTTACAAAGGTGTTTGTCATTTGTGAATCAGCGCTGTACTGTCGCCATTGGATATGCTGAGGAAGTCAATGTTTCATGTTTTTAACCACATACGAGCCTCAAGTCTACTTCAGCTACATCCGCTCTGCAGCTTGCCCTGACAACTGGCAGGAGCCTGTGTCCCCAAATGAACACGAGGATGTTGAACATCAAAGCATATTTTAGAAGTGTACCACATATGATTGCTGGCATTTTTGTTATATTGATTAGAATTTGGTCATAGTCCGAATCAGATTCAATGAAAGACAGGTTTCCTTTTTTGGTTAAGATTGAAGTTAGAATTTACTAAACTGCAACAGTTTTTTTTCTTTAGACTTTCAGAATTGTCAGGCTCTTGGACTGCCACTTATGCATTGTAATTAATTATCAGATGAAAGTTGATGTTTTGTTTTTTTGAGATCTGAAACTTAAATACATAGATTGTGTTCTCGTCCAGAATCTACTGAAAGGAAATTGTGAATCTGATGAAATGTTATGTAGTTCACCTCTCTGTTATTTCTCAATAGTATGTTAATCGTATGGGTGGGAATTGTTAGTGGGCCAAAGACGGTGTCCGTCTGTGTATTGAATTAATGGATTTTTTTCTATAATGTAGTAAAAACTTCTGTTATTTGGATGCCAATCATGATGATAATGCTCTCCTTTTGGTACTGCAGGTGAAGCTAAAAACCTGGGTCCGGTCTCGGGTCCAAATCGACAAAGAGATCTCTGCACCTTTTGCACCATAAGTCTGGATCAGGAGGAGGTGTTCCGCACCAAGGTGTTTGACAAAAGCGGCAGGTAAGCAGGATAATCCTCTAACATGCATGGATTGAATTTTAATGCTGATCACAGTTGTAAACCACTTTGTTTTAATGCCTTTTTTCTAGGTAGAGTTTCAATTTGACACCTGTTACTTTGTAATTAAGTGTTAATCTAAATAAATGTAGTGCCTTTGGACAACCTAAGGATGTACAGAATTTATTTCTTAAATCGGTAGATGCCCAAACATTATATGACTAGGTGAACTCAAGAAAGGGACATTATTTTTGAATTTATTATGTCATGTATGTAGCAGGCATTGAACAGATGAGCTGTATTCTATACTACAATGTTGACTTGTTATTATTGTACATCATTAATAAAATGTTATTGACATGAGCTTTCTTGATATTGAGAGGATTGTAGTACTTCACAAAACTGGTACTGTTGCAAAAAAAACATGGCAGCAACACACCTCACAGACTAATCCAGAGTAGGCTCATTTAAGTGTTAAAATACCAATAGTAGCATGGAATAAAACGTACATTGGCACACTTAAGGTATTCAGAAAAAGTGTGGCTGATAGTGTCGTATGAGACTTCAGTTATTTGTTTCCTGCTCCGTGCCCTATTTGAAAAGGACACCTTCCTCTCAAAAAGACACAATTTCTTTGTGATTCAGAATGTTTGTGTCTGGGTTTTATGACTATCATGTCAAGTCATTGGTCACCTCATTTGTAGCAAGTAATGCTGGCTATGCAATAAGCATCTTTCTGTTATTATGCAGGCAAAGGTTTCAGTGTTAGTATGTGCTATTTGAACCATTTCTTTATCAGTTTTTTATTTCATTTTAACTCAGTAGTGCATCATTTGTATGGTTACATATGTGTAACATTCAATCAGGTCCAAGTATCTTCACAGGTTTACAAATGGGAGAAATTGCTGCTCTTCTCTAGTGAATGTTGGTAATCTGTCATGATTCACAACTCAGTAAATTCAACCCCAGTTATATTAATGTACCTTAATGTTAATTGGTTATATTCTATTCATCCATTATCTATACACCGCTTAATCCTCACTGGGGTCGCGGGGGGGCTTGAGCCTATCCCAGCGAACTTAGGGCGAAGGCAGGGGACACCCTGGACAGGTTGCCAGTCTATCGCAGGGCTACACTTAGAGACAGACAACCAAGCACACTCACATTCACACCTATGGACAATTTAGAGTCACCAATTAACCTCAACATGTTTTTGGACTGTGTGGAAGGAAGCCGGAGAACCCGGAGAGAACCCACACTGCACGGGGAGAACATGCAAACTCCATTGGTTATATTGTTCTTTAAAAAAACAAAAAAGAATTTATCACACTTCAACTCTGGACTTTTCCTGTAAATGTAACTATTGCATGCAAACGTCACAAATGGTTGTTCGACGGCTAAATAAAGTCAAAGATAATATGCAAAATTGCATTGCAGGAGCAAAATTGATTAAGCTATGATTATTTGAATATGGTTCATAAAACTTTATAGTGAATGTCAGCCATATCAGCACAGCGTATACTTTCATTTCTGGGGTGGAAGTTTAGTGGCTTCTTTTGGGGATAGAATTAGGAAGAATTTCTTCTTTGCAATGTAAGACGTGACTGGAGAGAGGCATGGGCTAGTCTGTTTTGGAACAATATGTTTAGCTTCTGTTATTCATTGTGTAATTTTCAGTTTGTTTTAAGAACAGAAGTCAAAACATAAAAAAAAAAAAAATAGAAATATCCTGTTGATAAAAATCTCTCATGTGGAAACAGTTACACTAAACCCTGGCCCCTTTATATTTGTTGCGCGCCTGGCATGGAAGAAATGTCCGGTTTTAAATGCAGTTGTTTGATTACATCTCAGAAACTGTCAATATGTGGCTCAGAGCTGTATGTGTGTGTGGTATCCTTTAGGCTGGGAAACATTGAATGATTATGACTGAAATAAGCCATTTTACCAATAGCTACATGTTACCAAGCAGTCAGAGAAAGGTGTGGGAGATCAGGAAACCTTTTAGGTTGCCATCTACATCATTGCACATCTCACTGTAAACATGGGCCTGCCTTCTCTTGGTATTTCACAACAGCTCTTTTCTTTTTTTTTTTTTTTTTTATCTCTCCTGATTTCGGTACCGTTCAAAAGGATTTTACAGTCTCTGAGGAAGTGTGTCCTCCCACGCTCTCCCCACTCTTTCTCTCTGTGTCACTCTCATCTACCTTAGCCACTGTTTAGCACATCTTAATAATCACTCAAATTTGGCCCACTGCTTATTTGATGGTGCTTGACTCATGCCTGTTGTATGCGCTCCTGTCTCTAATTGTTTAAAGGCTATATGGAAGCTCTAATTGCAGCTAATCCCTAGGATAAAGGAGGCATGTTCAAACAGCTGTGGTCAAGTGGTTCTACCTAGCGTTTGCACATTATTTAGAAACCAGGATGACAACAGAGGGAAAGGTAGTATGGTGGGTGTATGTTCGAGTGTGTACAGAACAGGGGGGGTTACAAGTGCGTAGTTCCATGTGATGTGTGGGTGTATGCTGGATATGTTGGCCAAGCCGTGTGTGGAATAGTCAGACAAGATATTTCACCATCCAAGATGCATAAGTTGTTGAGGAAAACATGTAGGGACCGAAGAGCTATAGGACAATGTTCTGTCAAAACCACTATTGAATATTAATACAGACATGCCTACTCATTGGGCTAATTTCCAGTTTCTAATCCAGTGTTTAGCACTTTGAAACTGAAGAAGTTTATGGGTGTGTATTTGCTGCTGTCACGTTTTAACTCACTGTGGACTTGTTTACCTCTGCAATGGTTCCTTACCTCTGTGGAAACAGAGGCTTAAAGTCGAGAGAACTTAATGTCTTTTGTGCAGTATGACAACGTTATAATGTCAGACATTATCAAAAAGAAAAACGTGAAAGTTAAATTATTTAGATTATTTGTTTTGCAAATCTGAAAAAAAGGGAAATCAACTTGTACAATATTTTTCCAAGTGCCCACAGGTGTTACCAATTCTGGAGAAGTGGTGACTCTACATACTATTGATACTTCATGACTTACATTTTCTAATTTGCTTCCTTCCTTTCTCCTATCTGTTCTTTGTAAACACTGCCTGTAGTTCAGCCCAGTTCAGCTGGAAAGTTGTCTTGTGACTCTTTGTCACTGCTGAGTCAGTAATGGTCATGGTTGCACTTCGGAGCCTGGATTTTTTTTGTTTTTGTTTTTGCGTTGTCTGATTTATGTGAGTGGATTATTGTGGCAGATTTTTAAATGAGCTTACATTTGGTTGGCTTGTCTGATGCATCAGTATGTGACACGTGATTAGTTCAAGTTAAAAATCTGATCATTTTCTTCTGGTTCTGATAAATGGTGTAATTTTGTCAAATTATTTGAAAGATAAATGTGCCATTAAAACCCACCTGTTCAGAAGGTTAAAATGGAGGACATGTAATTGTAAATGAAGGTCATCAGTAGATTTTAGACCAGTATCTGAGTGGCGAAGTTTTATTTTATTTTTTATTCTTATAACTGCCCTACATATACACCAAACAAGTATCTACCAAGTTGCTGTCTATTACTTTGATGCTGAGTTTTTGTTTCATGTATTTCCACAAGTGAACAAATCTCCCAACTTTGTCAACTGAACTGGCCTTTAAATTTAAAAAAACAGGGGTTACTGCTGCAGCTTTACTTGAACATATGAAGGTTTACCCAACTGTCTAAGTACTGTTCAGTCTGTTTGGGACAGGTGGTCCATCTGCAGGCAGCACGTACATCGAGGTAGTGCTTAACCTACAATCGGCTATGTCAGATCAAGCTGTCTGGCTCGCAGTCTTGGTCGTGAGGTAGTTATGTTGGCAGGGCTGAGTGGCACAGATGCTTGGGCCCTCTGTGTTTCTGCCAGCTCCTACCGGGCAGTCAGTCCTTGCACTGAACAGCAGAGATGTAACCACTTTGCTGCTTGGCTCGGTTATATAGCATTGATTGGACTTTGCATGTTCCTCCTTTGTCTGTTTAAGTTTCAGGTGTCCAGGTTTCCTCCCACAGTTTCGAGACATGCAGGTTTAGGTGGACTGGAAACTTTAAATTTGCCTACAGGTGTGAATGTGTTGTCCGTTGGTGTGATATCCTTGTACTGGTTTTGCAAGCTGTCCTGGCCTCTTTTGTTGGGCTGAATGATAATTTGGAGCACGATGTTGTCAATAATATTTTTTCAGATTTGAATGTAAATCCTAATATGGCAAATATAGGCTGAAGTACTTGTAAAATGGATATTTATTACAAGTTTCTCAAAGATTTAGGTCAGACAGAACTCTTGTAGAACAAATTTGATCATTTTTACAAAATATTTTCTTCAAAACCATCCATGCAAAATATATTTTTTTTAAATAATGTTGCAGCACAATGTATCATCACAGAATGACTCTACTCATAGTCCACATGACACATTTTTTTAGATTTATTTTATTAATCAGTTTAATTCAGTGAGTTAAAGGAATCTAACACCAAATTAACATCATAGTCAATTGCTAAACAGTTTGTACGCTGCTAGACAGCATGAAATGACTACTTGGGAAACTACATGGCAAAAGTGACAGATTTAAACCTACAACATACCAAGAACATTCCTCTCAACCCTGATGAGTCATGAGGGCACCCTGTGCTCTCCACCTTCTGCTCAGACAGTTCATTTTCCAGTAAATTAACAAATCCTGCCTTGATGATAGTATTGTGATGTTGCTTTTACATTTAGACTGGAACATAACACCATATTTATTTAGAAATTGTCCATTGTATGTTTTAAACACAACCTTAATTGTCTCGTTGTTACAACACAACAACAGTATGTTACAAGATTAAACTGATTAAGGGAACTCACGACTTTAAAGTATAGAATTAGGTCAGATGAGCGGCATGCATCAAGCCTCCATGCTGCAATGTAGCACCGGTTGCAGCATTTAAATCACTTCGATCATACTGCCACTTTTCAGCTGCGGTCAACAGTTTCTACATGTCAGTGTCTTGGTGTAGTCCAACATTTTCAGAAACTGCAGGCACATGTAGACCTGGCAGAGCAGTAGACATTAATGTGAAAGGAAACCGGAAATAAATCCAAGATCTACCAAGGACCCAAGTCTCTCTTAATGTCCACTCTTTATTTACAAGGAGGCCAAATTGCAAAGAAAGACAGACAGGGAAATGTATATTAATACTATACGTATTGCATTTTTATTATATGGAGGGAAATAAATTGCATTGTCAGTTTGCACTTGTTTTACGTGAATATGATATTCAGACTCAATAAAACACACAAGGAGCATTTACACATAAACCTTGAACCGTTAGGGTGGAGCCGCTAAGCTGGTCACCTGGTTCACCACAGACTATACCACCTGTGAAAAAACAACAACAAAAAAACGTGACCTTGTTTGCCAACTTTAACCTCTGCCTTTTTTTTTTTTTTTTTTTTTGCAGCCCCTTCTATGGAGAAGACTTCTACTTTGAGATCCCACGCCCATTTCAGTGTTTATCCTTCTATGTTTATGCCAAGAGCGTTTTTCAAAGGGACCTACCTGTTGGTAAGTAACACCCAGAAGCGCACATGAACTAAGTATATTTTCTTCTCAGAATTGGTGTGTGATAGTTTAATGTGTGTGCTTGCTTCTTTTCAGGCAAGGTGTCGATCCGGAAGGATGATCTATGTAAATACAGTGGGAAGGAGCACTGGTTTAGCCTTCATCCAGTAGATCCTAACTCAGAAGTTCAGGTAATTTCTCGGAAAAAGTCAATGTTTTTTTAGAAAGTGATCCATACATGTAATTTCAAAACTTGGCATTTAATTTAGAGCACATCCTATCCTGATTACAGATTTTTTTAAAAATTGGGATGGGCCTACATCTAGATGCTTAATAGTTTGCACTGAAGTTATTGGTAATGAGACTGCACCATGCACCTCGGTCTTTTTACAGCTTTCACATCTCCAACGTAACAAACAGGAAATTCACTTGCATGTGGTCTAAAATTTGCATAGAGATAAGATCACTTTCATGTCAAAATAAGGTTTAATAGTCTCTGTCCAGGCTGTCATGTTTTTACAGGCTGGGGGCACCGCTAGCCCCCGCTCAAAAACACACTGTCCTAGTCTGGTAGCAGGAATATGAAATGCGGTATCTAAAACACGAGTGTTGGGATGGTTTTGGTGGATTCTACATGAAAGAAAGTAAAATATTTCAGGGGCAAAACAAGAATCCTATATATGATAGAACTGGAGTGCATCTGTCTTGCACCTTTGAAGCCCATCGTATTGGGAACAGTACCACTACTGGAAATATTGTTAATGGTATTTTAGCATTATTTGTGCCACCTGCAAGATTGGGATTTGACGGCAACAGCATGCTAAGATCTATATTTCGACTCTTGCCTATAAAAGTTGGGATAAGATTCAAAGTATTTGGCACTAGCTCAACCCCACTTTCTTATAATGCAGATGTAACTAGCCTGTTGTTGTGACTGCACATAAGATGGTTACTCAGAGTTTGCCTATTGTCTTAATCTCGGTGGTTTTATGACACACCAATATGCCAACACCCTAAGGGTTGAAAGGTTAACAGATCATGCCACCAAGTTTTCTTTTATGAATTATTTTATACACAGATTTCCTGTTAAAGTTCCAGCTGCAGTCTTGGATTATCAGGTGTTTTTGGTTCAGTGTCTGCAGTATGTGTTTAAAAAAAAGCCTTTTTTTTTTTTTTTCGTTCAGAATTTTATTGATCATTTACAGGACTGCAGTTCTAGTTTCTCACATATAGGGCATGTATGTGGGTTGTTTTATTTCAACTGTATATTTCTTTGATCAGACAGTTTTTAGTGGTCTGATTGTGTTGGGTGAAACTACAGCACACTACCACTTTTTGTGCTGCTGTAGCTAACATGTTGACTCTAGCTGCCATTAGCCCACGCCAGACTATTCTGGGTATGTGCTGCTACACTGATTCACTCACAAGTAGACACTTTCAACTGCAAAGTTACATCAGTGAGTGATGGAGGTGTTATTGCAATGCCTCTCAGATTTGGTTTGTAGCCAAACAGGGACTGTGCATGCACGCTGCAAGCAGTGTTAACTCAAATTCCAGTGAACTTGCGCAGTTAATAAAGAATATTTGTATGGCAAATGATACATTTCTTTGACTATATTCATTACCCGGTAGTAATAGGTAATAGTTGTGATATGACTGTTAATTTACTGAGGATTGGAACCATTTGGACCCTTGCAGAGTAGTTCGTATTATATTGCCGTAAAGTCTTATCTTGCATCAGAAAGAACTTCTTGCCATCTTAGCCAAGTGCTGAATTGCAGAGACAGAGTGCAAGTGTGGGGGCGTTTTGTTTAGCTCTCTGCGTTGCTCACTCTCTCACTCTGAATGTCTCTTTCTCTCTCTCTCTCTCTCTCTCTCCCTCCCTCTCTCTCTCACTCTGACACTTCCGAAGGCAAGACCGGCAGCCTTTACCACATCCGACCCCGTAAAGATCTTTTGAGTGATGACAAAATTCACAGCTGTTGTGGCTCTTGTCGCACATGTTGCCTCTATTAACCTAAAACGAGATGATACATGAGGTGGAGCGCAGCCACAGGTCTAGCACTAATACTAAAGAAGAACTAGAAGCTATTTTAAATATGACTGTGTGAAATGTGTAACTTGGTACAAGCAAAAAGCATGAACAAAAGTATTTGCTGCTCTACAACTACACTTGTATCTGGTTTTACAACCTGCATATTAATTTAGGATTTCACTTAAAATTTTGAAGTTCTTGTGCCCTGATGCAAGACTGAAGTCTCTTGACTTGAATAATTTGTAACTTCTCCACACTCTGTCTGTTTTCTCATTGTTAACAGGGTAAGGTTCACCTGGAGATGCGACTGAATGAAGTGATCACAGAGAACGGCTCAGTAGGTCAACACTTAGTAGTCCGGTGAGTTTAAGATTTCATTATTGCCAAGTGTCGTCCGATACAGTTCATTGTTTTATGACCTTTTAAGGTTTGCAGTGAATTTGAAATCACGGTAGAATTTCAAAGACATGAACCAAGAGTGTGTTTCCAGTGGCTGAAGATCAAACCCTGACAACCAAGTTTCTCAGTGTGTTTGTACGTTGTTTAAAAAGAAGACAATTTTGAGCCAACGTTCTGCACTTAAGAGGGTCAGGTATAGATATATTCACATGTGTCTTGTATACACACAGGTAGATAGTACACACACATCAAGCAAAGGCTGCCTTCATGTGTAAATTTACTAGAGAACTAGACTGAGCCTGAAATAAGATACAAAAAAGAAGGGGAAGGACAAAGAGGCAATATTAGACATATGAACAAAAGGTGTGCATATGATGGACAACCAGATATCAAAGAAATACATACAGTATTGTGCAGAATGTGTAATTAGGTTTCAGGCTTGTCTGTCTTGGTAGGGAAACATGCTTTGTAGCTCTGAGCAGACTAAATGCCACAAAGTATGTATTGCACTTTTATTTCATAGGAAATGACTATTTCTCACGACCTAAAAATACTAGCACTTTCCTCTTCTCCTCTGAGCTACAGTGACCACATCCAGTCAAATATTTTTCAGTGCTATACATTTTCTCAATGATTATAGACGTGAGTTTATAACAACCGCCTGTCCAAAAATATGTTAGGAAAACTACAGGAAATGCACTATTTGTGCTGTATGCAAACTGCAAACAACTGCATATTTCAAAAAGAGGTTTATGAGAAGGAAACCAGAATGTCTTAAAGTTGTTATCAAAGAGGAGTTATCATTGATAAGAGTACGCCGTTTTCCAATCTTAACTCTCAGTAGGTTGTTGAGGGTTTTCTGTGTGTCACAATATTACTTTATCACCTTTACTTCTGAGCTCTACGCTTCATATCATAAAGTTTTCGCAAGCACAAACCGATAGACAGGCAGATAATGGCGTGGGAGGATGGTCAAAAGAAACCACTTGTTGCGTGAATAGGCTCAGCAACTATACATGTGTGTATGTCAGAAGTCAGGCTGTTTACGTATGTTGTTTTACATCCCCCACCCATTCATACTTGGAGAGCACGGTAATGAGGAGGAAGTGATGGCATCTGAGCAGGAAGCCTGCGCTTCTCACACTGCAACCGCTGTGGTTTTCTGCTGCTGTCATTCACTGTGTCACTCAGATTGTTTGCTTAAAGTGTGAACCTGCTCACTGTCAGCTCTCAACCACCTGTGGGTAGATGATGAACGCTGCAGGCTCATCTTGATCAGAGATGGTAGCAAAGTTCAAATCAAACATGTCAAGCTTATCACTCGCACACCTCTAGTCATCCTGCTGCAGCGTGATTATTCACCAGAGATGGTCAGATCGGAGCTGGATGGGGATGAGCTAAGACAGATGCAAAGGAGGCTATAGGGAATATTGTCATGACACCCTGGAAGATAATGCACAAACATCCTGACATTTGGCAGCTCAACTTCTCCCACTGGCCTCACTTAGCGATGGGCTGAATTCATGCTTATTCTCTGGCGACTCCTGCTTAGCAGCCACATCCTGTTTAGGGTGCCTACAGTGTCTGTTTGTTGTCACCTGCAACACCGGTGCAAAAAAGCTGTGGTCCCTGTGTGACACAAGCCAAACATGATGGCAAAGCATTACTTCTAAACCAAGACCGTAACACACTTAAGCAATCCACTTCCATCTTATGTTTATGTACAATTTATATTCCATTTCATGCCATTTTTAACTTGTGACCTTAACAGTTGATAGCAGATTAATCAACCTTGAGAACTGATAAACTGGACAAAAATCAAACTGAGAGAATCATTTTGAAATATAACCGACAATGTATGAAACGCTATAACCCTCGGTGTCTTGTGTTGCTAATAAGGATCATGACCAAATTTGTTGTTGTTTGTTTTATCTTAAAATGATATCAATGATTTAAGTCAGATTTTTACTTCAGTTATATTTTTACTTCAGTATTCTTCACATCTTACATAATTATGCGTGTTTGTGTGCGAGAACAACATAATTCTGATGGTGCAATAAGATTAAACTTTTTGAATTCATTCATTTTTAAAACCGTCTTAAGCTGATGCTCAGCACAGTGATTAATTAATCTGTCAGTAGTGGTACATGGATGTTACCTGAGGACAACGTGTTGATACATGTTTTTATGATTGTATGTCTGACGTGAGAGTCAGAAATATCTATTAGACCTGTGATTTGAGGCATCTATTGTTTCTTAAAAAAGAAAAAAAAAAACAAAACAGAAAAACAAGTTTCCTGTTTCAAGTATACAGCTTGTATTGCTGAGTGCTGTCATAGCTCAGACCATAAAGGGTTAATGACGGGAGCATTTCCACCAAGGCATCTGTTGAACCAACAAGAAATTATTTACCATCCGTGCTCTCAACAGTATCGTAAGCTAATCTCTGCCAAGGTCTAGGTCACTTTAAAGCCTGTGAAATCATGAAATATTAAAAGTTTTGTTCCATTATGACCAGATGCACAGCGGACTTCTGAAAGATAACATAACTGATCTGTTAACTATTTAAAATCAAAATAGTACCTAAGCTGATAAGAATAATTCAGGTAGTAGTAATGGTTTTACTTTTTGCCGTCTATGTTGTGTACACAGTTATATTCATTTTGTATCTCTGTATTTCTTTGTTAATCCCTTTAGAATAATAGAGTGCAAAGAACTGCCTTTGATCAACGGACAGAACTGTGACCCCTACGCCACCGTGTCACTCGTCGGACCCGCCAGGTAACTCTGAATGCTGCACATACACCAAAAGAGCTATTCTTTCCTAATGATCTATCATTATGGTGATATTCTCTTCATGTTTCTCAAACTATAAAACAGCTCGATGAAACATATGAGACTTATCTTTTTTTACTTTTAACGAATATTTAGTTGTGAAACAGTACATCACCAGATAATGTTATACTGTGTAGCCTGATCTACCTGACCCCTTATGAATATGTCCCACTAATGTGTTAGTATTATAGCCAAATTTAAATGCAATTGTTCAATCTGCCTGACAAAACCTCCTCAGGATAGTCCAAAGACTTTGAGGTCTGGCTGCTCATATTATGCCACTAATAGGACCTTGTCACAGCTAGTAGAACTACATCTGAGCATCTTAAGTCATGTCCTGACCATGTAAATACAGTCGCATATAGTGAATATAGTACTGAGAATTCTCAGAATTATTTACCCATAAATATCTTGGAAATAGTAGTTTAAAATGTCAGTTTCTGTGTTGTATCTCGTCAGGTCTGACCAAAAGAAAACAAAGGTAAAGAAGAAAACCAGCAACCCTCAGTTTGAAGAGACCTTCTTCTTTGAGGTAAATACTGCAACTCCACGTTTTGCACCCTCAAATGTTTGAGATTGGTTACATTGCTGATAGCTTACTAAAAAAAAACAAAGTAAGTTTGTTAGTAAACCTTGACATGTTCGTCCTCAGGTCACAAGGTCCAGCAGCTACTCTAAAAAGTCTCATTTCCAAGTGGAGGAGGAGGACATTGAAAAACTTGAGATCAAGTGAGTTTTTTTTTTTTGGTCTCTTC